>NW_022289530.1:0-1326 GCF_004355925.1 Anarrhichthys ocellatus
TCTCTCTCTCTCTCTCTCTCTCTCTCTCTCTCTCTCTCTCTCTCTCTGGAGTCCCTTGCTCTCCTGTGTACCGGTAGTTGTTTCTTGGCAAAAACATATGGAGTTTGGTAAACGTTTTTAGTTTAATGAGGATAGTTTAGACTTGGCAAGGATTCGGACGTAAATCGAACATCGGCGCTTAGACGAAATCTCTCCCCTGGGTTTTCTTTGTTGCATCACCCATTCATTTGGAGGAGTTCATGCTGTTAAGCACTCATACTTAGACACAAGCACAAGGTAGGACATGCATACGCAAGCCTATGCATAAGCTAAATATCTGTCTTCAGGTGCTGAATGATAGAGGACAAATGCTTGTTGAGGGTCGGTGCACTTTAAGTAAATACTGTCTGTATTTGTTCCAGCAGGCGGCTTTGTTCCTCTTAGTGGCCATGCTCAAAAGAAAAGTTCCTTCCTCGATACGATTATGAATCCCCACATCACTCGCTGAGCTTTAAGCTTTTAAAGAAGAGACTCCATCACACACCCACACTGTGTTTTGCTATAAAATGCAATCAGTAGTACTTTGAAGTGTTCATCATTAGTCAAATAAAAATGCATTTTTTCCACACTTCCTAACATTCTTTCTCCACTTCTTCCACCATCTAGAGTCCTCCTTCATGGTGTCGGCCTCATCGCGTACGCCGTCAGTTACCTTCGGAGACTCCTTTGACCTCCTGTGCCTGGTGAAGCCTCGTCACAACGCCCGTGTCCCCACCTCCGTCACATGGCGCTTCATGCCAGCCGGCACAGAAACTGGCGACGACGATCAGGGAGAGTTCAAAGACCTGGTGACTTTCACCCGCGAGGGCACGCTGCAGTGGGGGGAGCAGCTGCTGGGGCTGGGCACCCGCACCACAGTGGACCGCTCCCACTCCAACACCAACTTCCGGTTGTCGGTGACCCGGGCAGGCCGCCGCGAGGCGGGCAAATACCAGTGCACCGCCGTTCTGTGGAGGAGGAACTACGACAACAGCTGGAGCAAAGTAGCCAACCGCACTTCCAACCTGCTTGGCATCAGTGTCCTACAGCCAGGTAAAGCTGCATGGCTGTTTGCCAGGGAGACATGCTCCTAATTGGAACGGACACAGACCAGCACACAAACAGGGATAAACACAGATTCAGACACACACTCACACACATACACATCGAATGAATTCAGCAGAGCTTAGAGGATGTCTGCCTGCTCTAATTGCTCTTAGTCTCTGGTTTAGACACTAATTGGAGTGTGTGTGTAGGTGTATGTGTGTGTGTGTGTGTGTGTGTGTGTGTGTGTGTGTGTGTGTGTGT
>NW_022289531.1:0-1326 GCF_004355925.1 Anarrhichthys ocellatus
GCTCAGGTTTATAGTGAGGGCTGCCTCAGGTTTATAGTTAGGGCTGGCTCAGGTTTATAGTTAGGGCTGGTTCAGGTTTATAGTGAGGGCTGGCTCAGGTTTATAGTGAGGGCTGGTTCAGGTTTATAGTTAGGGCTGGCTCAGGTTTATAGTTAGGGCTGGCTCAGGTTGATCTTCATCATATTCATCAGTTTCATCGGTCTCATCAGCTTATTTCCTCCATGTTATGTTAGATTCCAGCCTGTCAGCGTTTTTTTAAATCTCATCGTTTCTGCTTCCTCTTCGTCTTTCTCATTGTTTAGGTCCATCTTCTGTTGTCTGCTCTACAGACTGCGTCTCTTTGGCTTTGTCTTTTTGTCTCGTCCTCTCTTCCTCTGCTCGTTTCCTCGTCTCTTTGTCTTTTTGTCTGTCTCTTTGTCTCCTCTCTTCCCCTCTGTCTTTTTGTCTCTTTGTCTCTTCCTCTCTTTGTCTGCTCGTTTTCTTGTCTCTTTGTCTTTTTGTCTTTGTCTATTTGTCTCTTTTTGTCTGTGGGCAGATCTTAAGAGTTATAGCGTCCCATCATATAAGATAGAGTGACGAAACTTTACAGATGTGTAGTTGAGATGAAGATGATGTTGTGTGAGCCGTCCCAGTGGACAGGTGTCCCAGTGGACAGATGTCCACACAGTTTAGGACACAATAATATATTCAAATGAGTGCTAAATCAGCTAAATATATGTATATTTACCATGAATATGTATTGATGATGTATGGTGTAACATTCAGGTGTCCACGTTCTTCTGGGATGTACAGAATGGATCCGTTCTATCTGGTGTTATTTTGAGGCACCACTTCGTCATTGAAGGAGCTGGTTTGTGAAGAGAAGAGAAGAGATGGAGCTTCCAACAGGTCAAACACAGAGTGTTGACAGAGCGCTGACAGACAGATGGTCCAGTCAAAACTTTAATTCCACGTCTTCAAAGGTTGGCGGCTCCATATGTGACATAAGTACAGATCCTGGATCAGGCCAAAGAGCGCTGCTGCTACACGTCTGCACCACCTGCTGCTCTGTCGCTGTGTTTGAACAGCTTCACTGTGTGTGTGTCTGTGAGTGTGTGTGTGTGTGTCACAGAGAACCAGTTTGAGTGTCAGACCCGTAAATGTGAGGACTATTTTCACCTTCAGACAGACTTTCAAAGGTTTGAGAGTTCAGTTTAGGGATCAGGGTTCATGGGTCAGGAATAAGCGTTTAGGGGTTAGGGTTTATGGTTTAGGGTTCAGGGATTAGGGTTCAGGGTTCAGGGTTTAGGGTTCAGGGTTCAGGGTTCATGGGTCAGGGTTCAGGGT
>NW_022289532.1:0-1325 GCF_004355925.1 Anarrhichthys ocellatus
CTTTTAATTTCGAGGGCTCAACCGAGCTGCAACCTCTGAGGCTGAAAAATGAAACCAACACAGAAGTGCCATTTGAGGCTGGCTCCAAAAGCGAGTCAATCCCGATAGACCCCCCATGTCGAAATGCCCAACTTTACAGCAGAAATAAACATGTTTACAGCCTGGTAAAAAACCTGTGTTGATTCTTTATATCTTCATCGTCAGACTCTGTGATGTAGGTTGCCACCTGGCTTTCTCCTGCAGTGACCCCTGAGTATTTAACAAGTTATTATTCAACTTAAAATTATACAGCATAAAGAATTGGAACTGGGGTTTGTATCACAATCTGTAACATACCTTTGAATGTTGAGTGTGACATGATGAAGTGGAGAAAGGGCTGCAGGAGGACAGTTAACTGAGGGAATGCTTCTCTTCAACCCAGTACGGCAGTTTGTGAAGTAGTCACGAAATTAAAATTTGTTGATTTGTGTACATGGACACAGATAAACGCATCCACGTGACTTTGCAACGGTCAAAGCTGGTGGCGTAGTATTAAAAAGTGAGAAAGACTACAGGACTTTTAAATAGGAGAGCCATGTTCAACACCCCGAGTTGTTGTGAAATAATGCATTAGTGACGGTATTCCTTAACTTAACTAAGTGGTTTTGTTGCCTTAACCCAGTGGTTCCCAAACTTTTTCTGTCAAGCCCCCCTTTGATGATATAGGAACATTGTAAGCCCCCCCCCCCACCCCAAATGGGTCGTACCTTCTTTGTTTTGAATTAATTGCATTATAATATAAAAACTCAATAAAATATTTGTTTTTCTTTCTAAAATAAGTACATATCACTTCACTTTTCCACTTCACAGTTTATTGTTCAGTTTGTTTTACTGAAAAAAAAATAGCAATAATAAAATCAATTTCCAAAAAGATTGGACTTTAGATTGCTTTCAGACATATTAATTGCATGACATTCTTGAATATATTTTCAAGTAAAATGAACTTCAAATGTTAAAATTGAAATTAGGAACAGTGTAACAACTTACATTTCCCCATTTAACAGTAGGTTTTCAAACTGAATTAGTTGTGCTTTCACAGGGACAGATGCAGCTTTTACAAAGTGCATGACAGTTTTCCAATTTATTTGTGAAAAACTCAAGGTGCTTGTTCACATGATCGGGGTGTTGGGTTTCCAAGTGTCTTTCACATTTAGTGGGCTTTATATGACACAAATGTAACAAGTAAATACATGATGTGTACAACTAGGTTGCAAATTAACCATAAACATCAAATATCAGATGAAATAATTAGCATTAAATACATCTGTATCAATAACCTAGATGAT
>NW_022289533.1:0-1325 GCF_004355925.1 Anarrhichthys ocellatus
GTATGTATGTATATATGTATATATGTATGTATATATGTATATGTATGTATATATGTATGTATATATGTATATATATGTATGTATATATGTATACGTATGTATGTATATATGTATACGTATGTATGTATATATGTATACGTATATGTATATGTATATATGTATACGTATATGTATACGTATGTATGTATATATGTATACGTATGTATGTATATATGTATACGTATGTATATATATATGTATACGTATGTATATATGTATGTATGTATGTATGTATCTGTATATGTATGTATGTATGTATGTATGTATGTGTATATATAAGTGTGTGTGTGTGTGTATATATGTGTATGTATATATGTGTGTGTGTGTATGTATGTATGTACACATACACACACAGAGACTCACTAGTACACATTTTCTTGAAACTTGAGTGAGAAACCGTTCATTGGCAAAATAGCTAAACAGAAATGTCTTTTGTTGTTGTTGTTGTTCTAGTGGATTTCTACACCTGTACAATCAAAGTACTTCATCACATCCATGCAAAATTCCAGCAAATTGAATATTATTGCTATTCTTTATAGATGTAGGCATAACATTGGATAAAATCAGTCCTCTGTACAAACGGAGTGACCGTTTTTCACATAACGGTCTACTGAACATCAGAGCTGACCCTAATCTGTGAGATGATACCCGGGTCACACAGTGTGAGATCCAGAGGGTCACGCTAGAGCAGCCAGAGTACGATATCGTTCACAGTTCACAGCGAACTGACCAAACACACGCTGGATGCTGCGCTCGTGTGGACACCAGTATTATTTTTTTTAAGTCAGTGAAATGTGGAAACCCCACTGCAGACGGAATCCCTGCCTGTGATCCAGATCCACTCTCTTACGTAAGTCCACATCAATTATTAATGGCTCGGTGTTATGTTTAAGATATGGGAGCTCTCTGCTCAGTGTTTATGGTTATAATAGAGCTGTTGGCCTTTATCGTTATTTCATAACCCCTGCTGGCAGAAGAGGGTTCACCCCAAACCAACGGAGAACTGCTGACCTATGACCCTGTGTGATGTTTTATGTGTGTAGCTTTTCTTAAATGGTAATATTAAGTGGTTAATTTTAGAGGTTCGCTGGTTGAGAATAAAAACCTCCTTTTCCACGAGTGTACCTGGTCAAGGTAGGCACAATGTGCAACACGTGCACCAGCACAATGTGCACCAGCACAATGTGCACCAGCACAGTGCGCACCAGAGCACAATGTGCGCACCAGAGCACAATGTGTGCACCAGAGCACAATGTGTGCAATGTGTGCACCAGAGCACAATGTGT
>NW_022289534.1:0-1325 GCF_004355925.1 Anarrhichthys ocellatus
CTTTTAATTTCGAGGGCTCAACCGAGCTGCAACCTCTGAGGCTGAAAAATGAAACCAACACAGAAGTGCCATTTGAGGCTGGCTCCAAAAGCGAGTCAATCCCGATAGACCCCCCATGTCGAAATGCCCAACTTTACAGCAGAAATAAACATGTTTACAGCCTGGTAAAAAACCTGTGTTGATTCTTTATATCTTCATCGTCAGACTCTGTGATGTAGGTTGCCACCTGGCTTTCTCCTGCAGTGACCCCTGAGTATTTAACAAGTTATTATTCAACTTAAAATTATACAGCATAAAGAATTGGAACTGGGGTTTGTATCACAATCTGTAACATACCTTTGAATGTTGAGTGTGACATGATGAAGTGGAGAAAGGGCTGCAGGAGGACAGTTAACTGAGGGAATGCTTCTCTTCAACCCAGTACGGCAGTTTGTGAAGTAGTCACGAAATTAAAATTTGTTGATTTGTGTACATGGACACAGATAAACGCATCCACGTGACTTTGCAACGGTCAAAGCTGGTGGCGTAGTATTAAAAAGTGAGAAAGACTACAGGACTTTTAAATAGGAGAGCCATGTTCAACACCCCGAGTTGTTGTGAAATAATGCATTAGTGACGGTATTCCTTAACTTAACTAAGTGGTTTTGTTGCCTTAACCCAGTGGTTCCCAAACTTTTTCTGTCAAGCCCCCCTTTGATGATATAGGAACATTGTAAGCCCCCCCCCCCACCCCAAATGGGTCGTACCTTCTTTGTTTTGAATTAATTGCATTATAATATAAAAACTCAATAAAATATTTGTTTTTCTTTCTAAAATAAGTACATATCACTTCACTTTTCCACTTCACAGTTTATTGTTCAGTTTGTTTTACTGAAAAAAAAATAGCAATAATAAAATCAATTTCCAAAAAGATTGGACTTTAGATTGCTTTCAGACATATTAATTGCATGACATTCTTGAATATATTTTCAAGTAAAATGAACTTCAAATGTTAAAATTGAAATTAGGAACAGTGTAACAACTTACATTTCCCCATTTAACAGTAGGTTTTCAAACTGAATTAGTTGTGCTTTCACAGGGACAGATGCAGCTTTTACAAAGTGCATGACAGTTTTCCAATTTATTTGTGAAAAACTCAAGGTGCTTGTTCACATGATCGGGGTGGTGGGTTTCCAAGTGTCTTTCACATTTAGTGGGCTTTATATGACACAAATGTAACAAGTAAATACATGATGTGTACAACTAGGTTGCAAATTAACCATAAACATCAAATATCAGATGAAATAATTAGCATTAAATACATCTGTATCAATAACCTAGATGAT
>NW_022289535.1:0-657 GCF_004355925.1 Anarrhichthys ocellatus
GACATGTGTCCACGTGTCCGCGCTCGGAGGACATGTGTCCGCGCACGGAGGACATGTGTCTACGTGTCCGCGTTCGGAGGACATGAGGACATGTGTCCATGTGTCTACGTGTCCGCGTTCGGAGGACATGTGTCCACGTGTCCGCGCTCGGAGGACATGTGTCCGCGCTCGGAGTACATGTGTCCATGTGTCCGCGCTCGGTGGACACGTGTCCGCACTCGGAGGACACGTGTCCGCGTTCGGAGGACATGTGTCCGCGTTCGGAGGACATGTGTCCATGTGTCTACGTGTCCACGCTCGGAGGACATGTGTCCATGTGTCTACGTGTCCGCGCTCGGAGGACATGTGTCCACGTGTCCGCGTTCGGAGGACATGTGTCCACGTGTCCTCGCTCGGAGGACATGTGTCCACGTGTCCTCGCTCGGAGGACATGTGTCCGCGCTCGGAGGACATGCGTCTGCGTCTCAGGACGAGAGGAGGAACTTTCCGTCTGCAGCGGATCAGACTGTGACAGCAGCTTCACAGATCTATGATTTAAGACAAACTGAGACACACAGACGGACACAGAGACGTCTCCAAGGAGCAGCTCTCTGCTCAGCGTCACTGAGTGTGTGTGTGTGTGTGAGAGAGTGTGTGTGTGTGTGAGAGTGAGTGAGT
>NW_022289535.1:667-1324 GCF_004355925.1 Anarrhichthys ocellatus
GACATGTGTCCACGTGTCCGCGCTCGGAGGACATGTGTCCGCGCACGGAGGACATGTGTCTACGTGTCCGCGTTCGGAGGACATGAGGACATGTGTCCATGTGTCTACGTGTCCGCGTTCGGAGGACATGTGTCCACGTGTCCGCGCTCGGAGGACATGTGTCCGCGCTCGGAGTACATGTGTCCATGTGTCCGCGCTCGGTGGACACGTGTCCGCACTCGGAGGACACGTGTCCGCGTTCGGAGGACATGTGTCCGCGTTCGGAGGACATGTGTCCATGTGTCTACGTGTCCACGCTCGGAGGACATGTGTCCATGTGTCTACGTGTCCGCGCTCGGAGGACATGTGTCCACGTGTCCGCGTTCGGAGGACATGTGTCCACGTGTCCTCGCTCGGAGGACATGTGTCCACGTGTCCTCGCTCGGAGGACATGTGTCCGCGCTCGGAGGACATGCGTCTGCGTCTCAGGACGAGAGGAGGAACTTTCCGTCTGCAGCGGATCAGACTGTGACAGCAGCTTCACAGATCTATGATTTAAGACAAACTGAGACACACAGACGGACACAGAGACGTCTCCAAGGAGCAGCTCTCTGCTCAGCGTCACTGAGTGTGTGTGTGTGTGTGAGAGAGTGTGTGTGTGTGTGAGAGTGAGTGAGT
>NW_022289536.1:0-1323 GCF_004355925.1 Anarrhichthys ocellatus
ACACACACACACACACACACACACACACACACACACACACACACACAGAGTTTGCAGGAGGAGAAGGAGGGTTAAAGGCAGGGGCACCCCCCTCCCCGCTGACTCCTGGATGCTCGGAGCACTAATCCTGTTATCTCCATCCCAATAAGAATGAATGGCGTTTGGGAAGACTGTGCGACAGCCCCGCACAGATCTCACATGCTCTGGGAGGATTCTCCATACGTAGGTATGCAGTTTCCTCCGCTCATTTCAAAAGAGGACGCATGTCCCTGTGAACGCTGCGACGGTGACAAACTATAAACACTATTATAGGTCTCTCTGGAAAAGAGCATCAACTAAATGCTACATGCAATGTAATGTAGGGTGATGCGGAGTGTAAATCTGTGGAACAGATGCTTTTTTTTTCCCCACAGGGGGCCATTAAAGTTTCACCTCTTCAGACTCCCAGAGGACATTATGGAGAGAATGTAGAAAGGCAAAAGTCCTCAGAGAACTCGTCTCTTAGAGCAAAGAAATAGATGGATTTTGTGAAGTTCAATATCCTGTTTTAGTTTCAATCTTTTATCGTTTCATTGAAAATAAACCTACTGGTTGGAGGGACTGGCCACTCAGTGTGTATGAATCTAACCGGATGAAGCTAATACAAGATACATTAAAGCTGCTGCAGTCTCAGTAAAAACAGCACAGTGTCGTCTGCGAAAAGCTTGAGTCTTGTCACGCTGTGTTGGCCGATAAAATACACGCAAGCACACATAGCAGGTACGATACCCTGCAGCTCATGCTGCTCACTGAACTGTACTGTTGACTCAGAGCATTTCAAACAGCCAAGTGGCGTCAATGTGTCTGAAAAGCCTTCAAACTGGTATTCCGGGTGCACTTTGTTACAGCCCACACCGATGCTGTGGGTCTTTATTTGTTGGCAACTCAAGGCCTCGTTTGAGTGGGTTTTTGTCCATTTAGATTGGGAGATGGAGGTTTGAATTCAAAACACGGAGATGTGTATTGTAATGTTAAAGATACACTGACCCCTAGGCGCCATCATAACCGGATACACAAGTGCACACGTCTACATGAAGGCTGAGAAATATACACACACACACAAATAACAGGGCTTTCATGCTTATTAACTGTTCACAGAGAAGAATCAAAAGAGAGTAAAGATGGTAGTGAGAGTGAGCCTTTCACGAGCACTGCAGATACTAAAAGAAGGATTTGATGATGGGGTGGATTTCTTCCCTTTCTTGTACAATCATCAAAGAGGGTGCGCGCGCGCGCGCACACACACACACACACACACACACACACACACACACACACACACAC
>NW_022289537.1:0-1323 GCF_004355925.1 Anarrhichthys ocellatus
CGATTTCTGGAGGACCACGATCGTCTGGACAAATAGAACAGCATTTGTTAAGTGAAACTGCTTTTGTTTTCTTTACATCTGCAGTGTGTTCATTTTCCATATTGTGTCGTTCATGGATAGTGTTCCCTGATGTAAATAATATTTGAATGGCCCTTGCTCTTTAGTGTGAGTGTTGCTGGATTGTTTTGTCATGCTTTGTTGTAAATACATGTGACTGGTTCTTGTGAGTTCGCTCTTGTCATTGTGTTAATTACATCGATTTTGACCATATGCATTGTCAGTTAATTACGAAGCATCCCGTCCTGCGTGGGTTTAGGGTCCGGATAATTGAATCTGTTTGGGCTGTTTTCTTTTACAAACAATAATTATGGTCTGGAGAAATGGGGATTGTGTGGCGATTGCTTAGCCCTGTTTGAATCAGTAGGGAACAGCTGCCTAAACGCTGCGGGGAGAATGTAGCGTGAGTTTGTGCTTGTTGTTTTCCTTACTAAGCTAGTTTAGCATAGCCTCGCAGAACATGCGTGCCTCAGCTGTGTTTTGTTTTGCTTCCGGGGTCAGACGCTGCCCCGGAAACTAAACAGACAGACAGACCGGTGTCTCCACCGAAAACATTATATTTACCACAATTTAAGCTTCTGCATTTTCCAAATGCACTAGTATTATTATTCGGTGTATAAGCCTCGTACCGAACGGTTTAAAACGAATACGTGATGTTACATCCCTAGAAACAAATAACCATAGCTGTGGCGCCATCATGAGGTTATTAGGTGGTAAGACAGCAGTGAAGGCCCAGGTATAAAATGCATGGCCCGCCAGATACATTATAATGTCTTATGATTGTGCTTATAAAGCATTAAGACATGAATTTCATATATGAAAGACATGGTGATGATGAAAGAGATGAAGATTTATTATTTTACAGTGATAAACACACCTAAGCATTTTTAACCAATAAATAATTTGTATCAACTCATTTATCAGAAAGTAAAAAGTAAGTAAATATATCTGCTGGTAAACTGAAGTAAAAACATAAAAAAAACTGACTATGATCTCTAATATGAACGTGTCTGTTTTATGTTAACTCTTGTGGACACAAACGACTGATCTGATGACTGCAGAGAGTGATGGACATTTATTGAGCAACAGTGAAAAGGTTTACACCTGCACAGTAACAGAGCGAGCTAACTGGCCGTCTCTGCATCCTTCAGACCTCCACTAATCTGGCGGTGGTGGAACTGAGACAGGGAGGGGCGCTCTCAGTTTGGGAGAGGAGCAACAGGAGTCGGTGGCGAATGTGCAGGATGTGGAGGAGGACGGAGCATC
>NW_022289538.1:0-1323 GCF_004355925.1 Anarrhichthys ocellatus
ACACACACACACACACACACACACACACACACACACACACACACACAGAGTTTGCAGGAGGAGAAGGAGGGTTAAAGGCAGGGGCACCCCCCTCCCCGCTGACTCCTGGATGCTCGGAGCACTAATCCTGTTATCTCCATCCCAATAAGAATGAATGGCGTTTGGGAAGACTGTGCGACAGCCCCGCACAGATCTCACATGCTCTGGGAGGATTCTCCATACGTAGGTATGCAGTTTCCTCCGCTCATTTCAAAAGAGGACGCATGTCCCTGTGAACGCTGCGACGGTGACAAACTATAAACACTATTATAGGTCTCTCTGGAAAAGAGCATCAACTAAATGCTACATGCAATGTAATGTAGGGTGATGCGGAGTGTAAATCTGTGGAACAGATGCTTTTTTTTTCCCCACAGGGGGCCATTAAAGTTTCACCTCTTCAGACTCCCAGAGGACATTATGGAGAGAATGTAGAAAGGCAAAAGTCCTCAGAGAACTCGTCTCTTAGAGCAAAGAAATAGATGGATTTTGTGAAGTTCAATATCCTGTTTTAGTTTCAATCTTTTATCGTTTCATTGAAAATAAACCTACTGGTTGGAGGGACTGGCCACTCAGTGTGTATGAATCTAACCGGATGAAGCTAATACAAGATACATTAAAGCTGCTGCAGTCTCAGTAAAAACAGCACAGTGTCGTCTGCGAAAAGCTTGAGTCTTGTCACGCTGTGTTGGCCGATAAAATACACGCAAGCACACATAGCAGGTACGATACCCTGCAGCTCATGCTGCTCACTGAACTGTACTGTTGACTCAGAGCATTTCAAACAGCCAAGTGGCGTCAATGTGTCTGAAAAGCCTTCAAACTGGTATTCCGGGTGCACTTTGTTACAGCCCACACCGATGCTGTGGGTCTTTATTTGTTGGCAACTCAAGGCCTCGTTTGAGTGGGTTTTTGTCCATTTAGATTGGGAGATGGAGGTTTGAATTCAAAACACGGAGATGTGTATTGTAATGTTAAAGATACACTGACCCCTAGGCGCCATCATAACCGGATACACAAGTGCACACGTCTACATGAAGGCTGAGAAATATACACACACACACAAATAACAGGGCTTTCATGCTTATTAACTGTTCACAGAGAAGAATCAAAAGAGAGTAAAGATGGTAGTGAGAGTGAGCCTTTCACGAGCACTGCAGATACTAAAAGAAGGATTTGATGATGGGGTGGATTTCTTCCCTTTCTTGTACAATCATCAAAGAGGGTGCGCGCGCGCGCGCACACACACACACACACACACACACACACACACACACACACACACAC
>NW_022289539.1:0-1322 GCF_004355925.1 Anarrhichthys ocellatus
AACATACGGGGAACATACAGAAACATACGGGTAACACGGGTAATGCACGGGAACATACAGAAACATACGGGTAACATACAGAAACATACGGGTAACACGGGAACATACGGGGAACATACTGAAACATACGGGTAATGCACGGGAACATACAGAAACATACGGGGAACATACAGAAACATACGGGTAACACAGGGATAACGCACGGGAACATACGGGAAACATACGGGTAAGATACAGAAACATGCAGTAACAAAATAACTGTCTCTGTGGTACAAATTATTAAATATGAATAAATGAAATATAAAGTAAACAACAAACAGGAACCAGAGATGTGGACGAACATCCTGCTGACAACAACTGAATTTAACAAACAAAGAACAGAAACTCTTCTGGCTGCTCCGCTGATAAATGCTCCGATAATAATGATAATAATATTACTGTGAGTGATAATATTTCTCTTTGACAGAAATGCTGTTTTCTGTCTCTAATAAATTATATATTTAATAAATTACATCTCTCAAAGAAACTCAGCAGATGTTTCTCATTAAAGTTCCCAGTAGAGGGCTTTTATTGTGAAAGACGTGTACAGGAAGTGCTCATTGTTGTAAAAGGATGTTTAGTGAAACAGAACCAGATGATTCATGATAAACATTTATTTTCCAGATGTTCACTGGTGTCCTGAAGCACACGCCTCCTTCGGCCTCCTCCTCCTCTGCAGCCGCCGCCTCCTCCTCAGACCAAAAGACTAACGCACAAACAGTTCCAACAATCCTTCGGGGTCACCTGGTCGTGGGCTCAAAGGACAGGCTCCGCCTCCTCAGCCCAGTGGGCAGCACGACGTCCAATCACAGCGCGGCGGCCGGGGCTGCTAAGCACTCGGCCCTGCGACCTCCTTCCTCCCTGAGCGAGGAGGATGATGGAGGAGGAGGAGGAAGGGTGAAGAAGAAACGGAAGAAAAAGGACAAGAGAGAACGGGAGGTGGAGGAGAGGGAGAGCAGCAAACCAAAGAAACGGAAGGAGGAGAAGGAGGCCACGGCGGTCTCACTGAGGAGGAGCAAGGAGCCCAAGGAAGGAAAGGAGCACAAGGAGCGTAGGAGCAAAGGGAAGGAGGCCAGGAAGGAGCTGAAGAATGTGTCGGGAGGTAAACCATCAGGGGCCCCTGGTCCTCTGGCTCCTGTCAAGGTCCCAGGAAAGAGAGGAAGGAAACCTAAAGACAAAGTCCTTCCTCCTGTTCCCTCCTACCAAGGTACCTTCAGGCTATGTCCTCCATGGTTTTATTCATGTTTTTATTCTCCATCTTTTTATTCTCCATGTCCTTTATG
>NW_022289540.1:0-1322 GCF_004355925.1 Anarrhichthys ocellatus
GTCAGATCAGTAGGGGGACATCTGAAACACACATAAGTAGTTTCATTTTTGGTACATAAAATATTGTGCAAAGGAAGCTTTTTTGTATATTTTAAGGCTTTAACTTAGTTCACCTTAACTAGGTTAATTAAGGCACAGTAAAGGAATGGGTGAACTGCTACTGACAATGAACTATAGGTTCAATTCGTGAGCTTAAACGTGCCTGAGGTTTATCTGCTCATGGTCCTTTTAAATCCAACTTGTTAGGGTCAGCGTGTCCACAAATTCAGCACTTTGTTTGCTGTCAGAGGGCCAGATCCAGGTTTTTTTTTTTTTTTTTATAAATCATGATGAAAATCAATACAAACATGGATAATAATGTGCCTTTATGTTGCCCCGGCACATTGTATAGGTGAATCCAACTCATTATAGCGCACAGAGTGAACATTTTGCAAACAGGCTGTAAAAAGTAAAGAGTTTTCACCATTTCCCTTTCCTCACTCTTTGTAAGACGAGACAACATTATGAAGCACACAAACATCTCCGGTAGCTAGAAAGTAAACAGAAAACCGGTATAATAAGCTCACAGCTGTCAAAAAGGAAATGCATCTATGATCTCAAAGTCGTCACTGTACATCCATAAAGTGATCTGTGTTAGGCCTAGCTTAGCACAAGAGCAGCCTCCATTTTTCTGGGGAGATTTTCCTCAACCTCTCTGCAGTGACTTGTTCCCATTCAGCCACATGAACATTAGCGATTAGGTTTGTGATAAGGTTCCCCAACGTGTTTGCTGGGTTTGAGGTCAGGGCTGGGGCTGAACGATTTTGAAAAACAAATATCTAATTGCGATTACTTTGACTGATATAGCAATTTTATCCTTTTCGAGGGAATGATCATTTTTACGCCATTATTCACACTTTCATTTAAAATAATATTCAAATGATTATAGTGGAAAACAAATATGTTCTCTTCAGTCTGTACAATCTGTGTAGACCAGGATATCTCTGCAGCATGACAATATTTAATTTTAAATGATATTTTGACACATTTTGCCTTTAACAACTATTCTCCAATTTGAAATTTGCAGTAGGCAACATTGTGATTTCGATATAATTTCAATTCATTGTGCAGGCCAGGTGAGTTCTTTCACAGCAAACTTGAGAAAACATCTCAATATGCACACAACTTTGCACACAGAGGCATTGTGATGTTGACATGGCCTTGGGATGTTGGACACAGCCCAATCTCACCTGCAGCCTGTTCAGAATGCAGTAGCAGGACTCCTCACCGGTACCAGGCAGAGAGAACATATCTTCCCTGCTCTGTCCTCTCTGCAGTGGCTA
>NW_022289541.1:0-1322 GCF_004355925.1 Anarrhichthys ocellatus
AAAAAAAAAAATGTAAACTCTTGTTTTAAAGGACCGGTGTGTTGGATTTAAGGAGATTTATTGGAGTATTATATTCATAATATGTTTTCATTAGTGTCACCTGAATAATAAAAGTAGTTTGTTTTCGTTAGCTTGGAATGAGCCGTTTATATGTAAAGAGGGAGCTGGAGGCGGAGTCCGCCATGTTTCTACAGTAGCCCAGAACAGACAAACCAAACTCTGGCTCTAGAGAGACTTTCATGATTTAATGTCGCCTGTAGGCCACCGTAGTTCTCCGACACACTTGGAAAGAGAGGAGTGAGTGGAGGGTTTTAAGGTAGTTGCAATCTACAACCTCACCACTAGATGGCACTAAATCCTACACACTGCTCCTTCAAATGAGGCTTTGCAAAGACCATAAAATGAAACCGCAACACGGAACCACCAAGACAGCCATTTGTGTTGCAGTTTCAGTTTTTAGAACCATAACTTACACCACTATTATTAACATTATTGAGATATTTTTGCCGATTGGTTTTACTGCTAAAACAATCACACATATTTTAGAGTATTTGAGGTGTTTCCTTCCGAATCTCTTTCTCTTGGGTGTAAAAAAAAGTCTGAGGCAGAAGCCATTCATCTATATTCTTAATGGTTTCACATATAAGTTCAAGCAGCTTCAAACACAGCGATTAAAAAAGATCAGACATGGACTCTAGAATGTGCTTTTCAGCTTCTTCTTCTTCTTCTCTCTCTGCCTCTTTTTATTCCAACAATCCAACAAGTGGTCCGGATGCCATGACCTCTGACCTCGTTATTAGTATTTCATAAAGTGGACGTGTTGCGACGTCTCACCTGCATCGACGCTCCCTCCACTCGCGCCACGTAGGCGAACCGATCCAGGACGGTGACCGTGACGGGAACAGCAACGAAGAAGCCGCTAACGAACGCTCGCAGGTAGCGCCGGCCAGCCGTCGCCTGCTGAGCCATCACCTGGAACAGGAAGCAACGGCAACAGGTGACTGAAAAGTTAAGTTGGTAATCTTCTTCCACAAAAACATATTTGAGAATTTTAAATGTTCATTACATCCCGACAATAATCAATGAATCAAATGCTCCGATAGATGAAGTATAAGACTGTGAAAATATGTAATTATACAGACGACACACCCAAAAGTGTCTTTAAGTGACGTCTCTCTGAAGCTACGATGTGTTTAGTACCAGGATGTTCTCACACCAACAAGTCTCAATCAACAAGTCTCAATGGGTGAATCATCATTCACCCATTCACACCCATTCACACACCGATGGCAACATCACGACCATCCAACCGTTCACACCCA
>NW_022289542.1:0-1321 GCF_004355925.1 Anarrhichthys ocellatus
CTCAGTCAAATAGATGTTCAATGTAAGGATCACATTTTAAAGGTTTTATGTTACTTAAAGCCATATTTCAGGAAATTGATTGAAAACGATTCGACAGTTATGAAGTTATGAATCTATCCATCAAATGTTTTATTTAGGTATCCATAAAGCTCTCAATTTGATCTCCTTATTTATTTGGCTTCCTGCCACTGACTCTGACCCATTCCCAGTCAATGCTGTGATCGCTTTCTAATTAACATAATATATATATATATTTTTTTTTATTATTTGTTTTATATAAATTTGCCAAATTGAGTTAATGTTACCGGAGCCCCTCATCTGTATACAAGAAAAACAAGATGGCAGCACTGAGTCAGCTGTTAGTACAAGTTTAACAGCTGATATTTCATGTGAGTTCATTTATCCTCATTCATTGTAATTATAGATATATTAATTGAAATGATCTTGTCTCTTAGCTTTCTTGAATTAATTTGAATCAGGGCTGAAATAAATAGTTGATTAATCCATTAATCATGTGACAAAATAATAAATGTCAACAATTTGGATCTAGGATTAATAGTTTTAATGCAATTGATTGATTGGAATACGCCTCTGGAAAGTTTTGCAGGGATTTTTTCGAGTTTTCCTACATTTTACAGACTGGAGTATTAATGGATTGAACGTAAAAGTAAATATCAGATTAAATGATAACGTAAGCTCCTTAGTTGCAGCTCCAGTTTAAAGGTCAAATTTGTGACTTTCAGAAGACACAGAAACAGAAACATTAGAAACAGTAACCTCCATTTAAATGTGCTCCAGGATGAAAACTAAATCGCGACTTCCTTCTGAAGTGCAGTGGAGAAAACTATCGACGACATCATATGGTTTCCACAACTCTAAAATCTTGATTATGCTGTACAATTTGCATATTAATTAGTATAGGCTTCAACACAGCTGGGTGGAAGTGCAGAAACAGCAGTAGGAGAGCTTTAAATTAGACTTTAGCAGCACAAATGAAGTGAATGTTAAGGTTGTCTGCAGCCTTCAATGGGTTATTCCATGATGAAGCAAGTCAGTTTACAAAAGGCAGAACTGTGCTCTCTCGCTCTCTCTCTCCAATGATTCTGCATCAAGCTTTATCTCGTACTGAGTAATCAAAGTGCAGTGGGTAGGATCCCCAAGAACAAGAAAATAAAAGAGACAATTTTTCAAAAAGGTGTCAGCATTCAAACTTTACAAGAAGAAGTTTGACATAATCTGCCTTTGTTTCAAAACAAATACCAGATTATATTACTTCTATAAATTATACAAATTATTTATTCTTCATTTTTCAGATTCACCC
>NW_022289543.1:0-1321 GCF_004355925.1 Anarrhichthys ocellatus
GGGTGAATCTGAAAAATGAAGAATAAATAATTTGTATAATTTATAGAAGTAATATAATCTGGTATTTGTTTTGAAACAAAGGCAGATTATGTCAAACTTCTTCTTGTAAAGTTTGAATGCTGACACCTTTTTGAAAAATTGTCTCTTTTATTTTCTTGTTCTTGGGGATCCTACCCACTGCACTTTGATTACTCAGTACGAGATAAAGCTTGATGCAGAATCATTGGAGAGAGAGAGCGAGAGAGCACAGTTCTGCCTTTTGTAAACTGACTTGCTTCATCATGGAATAACCCATTGAAGGCTGCAGACAACCTTAACATTCACTTCATTTGTGCTGCTAAAGTCTAATTTAAAGCTCTCCTACTGCTGTTTCTGCACTTCCACCCAGCTGTGTTGAAGCCTATACTAATTAATATGCAAATTGTACAGCATAATCAAGATTTTAGAGTTGTGGAAACCATATGATGTCGTCGATAGTTTTCTCCACTGCACTTCAGAAGGAAGTCGCGATTTAGTTTTCATCCTGGAGCACATTTAAATGGAGGTTACTGTTTCTAATGTTTCTGTTTCTGTGTCTTCTGAAAGTCACAAATTTGACCTTTAAACTGGAGCTGCAACTAAGGAGCTTACGTTATCATTTAATCTGATATTTACTTTTACGTTCAATCCATTAATACTCCAGTCTGTAAAATGTAGGAAAACTCGAAAAAATCCCTGCAAAACTTTCCAGAGGCGTATTCCAATCAATCAATTGCATTAAAACTATTAATCCTAGATCCAAATTGTTGACATTTATTATTTTGTCACATGATTAATGGATTAATCAACTATTTATTTCAGCCCTGATTCAAATTAATTCAAGAAAGCTAAGAGACAAGATCATTTCAATTAATATATCTATAATTACAATGAATGAGGATAAATGAACTCACATGAAATATCAGCTGTTAAACTTGTACTAACAGCTGACTCAGTGCTGCCATCTTGTTTTTCTTGTATACAGATGAGGGGCTCCGGTAACATTAACTCAATTTGGCAAATTTATATAAAACAAATAATAAAAAAAAATATATATATATATTATGTTAATTAGAAAGCGATCACAGCATTGACTGGGAATGGGTCAGAGTCAGTGGCAGGAAGCCAAATAAATAAGGAGATCAAATTGAGAGCTTTATGGATACCTAAATAAAACATTTGATGGATAGATTCATAACTTCATAACTGTCGAATCGTTTTCAATCAATTTCCTGAAATATGGCTTTAAGTAACATAAAACCTTTAAAATGTGATCCTTACATTGAACATCTATTTGACTGAG
>NW_022289544.1:0-1320 GCF_004355925.1 Anarrhichthys ocellatus
TACATGGCCCTGTGTGAAAAAGTGATTGCCCCCCCCCCTGTTAAAACATAAATTAACTGTGGTTTATCACATCTTTGGAAAGCTGAGTTCAATTTCTCTAGCCACACCCAGGCCTGATTACTGCCACACCTGTTCTCAATCAAGAAATCACTTAAATAGGACCTGCCTGACAAAGTGAGGTAGACCAAAAGATCCTCAAAAGCTAGACATCATGCTGCGATCCAAAGAAATTCAGGAACAAATGAGAAACAAAGTAATTAAGATCTATCAGTCTGGAAAAGGTTACAAAGCCATTTCTAAAGCTTTGGGACTCCAGCGAACCACAGTGAGAGCCATTATCCACAAATGGCGAAAACATGGAACAGTGGTGAACCTTCCCAGGAGTGGCCGGCCGACCAAAACTACCCCAAGAGCGCAGCGACGACTCATCCAAGAGGTCAAAAAAGACCCCAGAACAACATCCAAAGAACTGCAGGCCTCACTTGCCTCAATTAAGGTCAGTGTTCATGACTCCACCATAAGAAAGAGACTGGGCAAAAATGGCCTGCATGGCAGAGTTCCAAGACGAAAACCACTGCTGAGCAAAAAGAACATAAAGGCTCGTCTCAGTTTTGCCAGAAAACATCTTGATGATCCCCAAGACTTTTGCCAGAAAACATCTTGATGATCCCCAAGACTTTTGGGAAAATACTCTGTGGACTGATGAGACAAAAGTTGAACTTTTTGGAAGGTGTATGTCCCATTACATCTGGCGTAAAAGTAACACAGCATTTCAGAAAAGGAACATCATACCAATAGTAAAATATGGTGGTGGTAGTGTGATGGTCTGGGGCTGTTTTGCTGCTTCAGGACCTGGAAGACTTGCTGTGGTAAATGGAACCATGAATTCTGCTCTCTACCAACAAATCCTGAAGGAGAATGTCCGGCCATCTGTTCGTGACCTCAAGCTGAAGCGCAATTGGGTTCTGCAGCAGGACAATGATCCAAAACACACCAGCAAGTCCACCTCTGAATGGCTTAAGAAAAACAAAATGAAGACTTTGGAGTGGCCTAGTCAAAGTCCCGACCTGAATCCGATTGAGATGCTGTGGCATGACCTTAAAAAGGCGGTTCATGCTCGAAAACCCTCCAATGTGGCTGAATTACAACAATTCTGCAAAGATGAGTGGGCCAAAATTCCTCTACAGCGCTGAAAAAGACTCATTGCCAGTTATCGCAAACGCTTGATTGCAGTTGTTGCTGCTAAGGGTGGCCCAACCAGTTATTAGGTTTAGGGGGCAATCACTTTTTCACACAGGGCCATGTAGGTTTGGATTTTTT
>NW_022289545.1:0-1319 GCF_004355925.1 Anarrhichthys ocellatus
GACAATGCATAGTCAAATCAACGTTAATTAACACAATGACAACCACAAAGTCATAAGAACCAGTCACATAAATTCATATGACAGCAAAGCATGACAAATCAATCCAGCAAACCTGCAGCGGATCCACGCATTCCACCACACAAGAGCACGAGCCATTCAAATATTATTCATAAAAACGTTACTGCAGATATAAAAAAAAAACTCTTTGTTGACAAAGACTTTAATCCCAATACATCATTTCAGTTCCAGTAAGAAGTCCTTCTCGATTCATGGACGCAAGTGACAGTCGAGTTTCAAAGATTTTCTTCAAAAAAGTGGTTGGATTTCACAGTGTCATGCTGTATTAATACCTGATGCTTAAATACATCAAAAACTTGTTTAAGGTACATTCTCAGCCTTTTATGCTCTTAAAAGACGTTTCAGGCAGACAGGAATAAAATAAAAGTTGCAGCTGCATGAGTGAATGTAACAGTCTTCTTTGAAGAAAATCTTTGAAACTGTTTACTTTCACAACATCAACTTTTGGCCTCCTCTCTGCCTGAAACGTCTTTTAAGAGCATAAAAAGTGAAAATGCATCTCTAGCCAGTAAAGTGCTGAAAGCTGCAGATGTTCATGAAAATGACATCAAACTGTGAAATCAACTGTCCTGAGGCACTTCTTTGAAGAAAATCTTTGAAACTATGTTTACTGTCACAAAATCAACTTTTGGCCTCCTCTCTGCCTGAAACGTCTTTTAAGAGCATAAAAAGTGAAAATGCATCTCTGGGCAGTAAAGTGCTGAAAGCTGCAGATATTCATGAAATGACATCAAACTGTGAAATCAACTGTCCTGAGTCACTTTTGTGAAGAAAACCTTTGAAACTATGTTTACTTTCACAAAATCCACTTTCGGCCTCTTCCCAGCCTGAAACTTATTTTAACAGCATAAAAAGTGAAAATGCATCTCTATTGTGTCGAATGCTGCAGATATTCATGAAAAAGACATAACACTGTGAAATCAACTCTCCTGAGGCACAGGTAGTGTTGCACACACTGCACGTCCAGCAGTGCCCGGCCAAACTCTTCGCCCCGTGCTGCAGCGCTCGGAGCTCCCCGCCCACTTGCCGGCTGATGGGCGGAGAGCTCCGGGCGCTGCGGTAAGGAGCGAACGTCTGCACACACTGTGGATGACACAGAGCTGGTTGGATATTGGCAAAGATTAATTTAACCCTCCTGTTGTGTTCGGGTCAAATCTGACTGATTTCCAACTTTAATCAATCATAAATATTGTATTTACATCTGATTGCCTCAAGGCCTCATATCCTCCACACTAGGCATT
>NW_022289546.1:0-1319 GCF_004355925.1 Anarrhichthys ocellatus
AGACTTGAAACTAGAGATTGAGACCATAAACTCATGTTTACAATGCTCTTAAACCCCTAACCCACGAGGGTGACCCTGTTGTAACCAGATACCATCAATTACAATAGTAAGTAAATGAGAAATAATGGCTGGAATTATGAATATACAACCAAAGTTGTAATAAACTGTTATCCTCCTGTTATAAGCAGGATCATTTAGCAGCAGCTGAGATCAGTCTGCTAGTTCATTGACAATAATGGAGACGGATCTAGAACCCAGTGAGGTAACGCTGGAGCCAGATCATCATCATCATCATCATCACTGATGTTCTGCTGGTCCTCAGCAGGCCTGAGGTCAGCAGCTGTCTGACAGGACAAAACGCATGCTTTTTAGAAATCAGCTCAATCATTGTGTCGGACGAATTGTGATGCACGAATGAGAGAAAGAACAGTTCAGAGGATATGAAAAGAACACGGTGAACATGAAAGATGGAGGAATAGAAAGGTATACATTTAACGGGGGAGACAAAGAAGAAACGATGGAACAGAGAAACGCAATTTAGAGCGAATGAAACCTGGAGCGACAGAGATTTGGTGGTAGATTGAAAAGGAAGAAGACTGCGGTGGTTGTTCTCCTTCAAAACACTCTCCACTTTTGTTGATTTAGCACCTGGTGACCTTAACACGATAACAAAAACATAGAAGAAGAAAAGGACAGGAAGTGAAGCGTCTGTCATCTTCTGTGTGTTTCTGTCGGCTTTGTGTTTCTCTGAGTTTGTAGTTTGTTTGGCTCTCAGTGATTACAGAGCGTTGTGTGTGCGAACACAAACACACAATCATCCAAGACGTTTGGATAAAACGTCTTTATACACATGTTTTTATGTGGATGTTTTATTCCTGCAGATACAAAGCATACGTATAAGTAGAAGGTTCGGGCTGTATCTAAAGTGTGGAGCTTGTACATGAGTCACAAAAGTCACGGTTCGGATCAGCAAAGAAAAGATAAACGGAGCAAATCAAACTTTCAGAGATGCCCTGATTACGTTTGATCCTGATCGTGTATATATTTGCGTGTGTGTGTATGTATGTGTATATGTATATATGTGTGTGTAAATGTATGTATATATGTGTAAATGTATGTATATATGTGTAAATGTATGTATATATGTGTATATGTATGTATATGTGTATATGTATATATATGTGTATGTAAATGTATGTGTATATGTATGTATATGTATGTATATGTGTATGTATGTATATGTATATGTGTGTGTATGTATGTATATGTATATATGTGTGTATATATATGTGTATGTATGTATGTGTATGTATGTGTGT
>NW_022289547.1:0-1318 GCF_004355925.1 Anarrhichthys ocellatus
ATCATCAAACAAATTTAAATATTAGACAAAGATAACACAAGTAAACAAAATGCAGTTTTTAAATGAAGGTTTTTATTATTGAGGGGGAAAAAAAATCCAAACCTACATGGCCCTGTGTGAAAAAATGATTGCCCCCTAAACCTAATAACTGGTTGGGCCACCCTTAGCAGCAACAACTGCAATCAAGCGTTTGCGATAACTGCCAATGAGTCTTTTACAGCGCTGTAGAGGAATTTTGGCCCACTCATCTTTGCAGAATTGTTGTAATTCAGCCACATTGGAGGGTTTTCGAGCATGAACCGCCTTTTTAGGGTCATGCCACAGCATCTCAATCGGATTCAGGTCGGGACTTTGACTAGGCCACTCCAAAGTCTTCATTTTGTTTTTTCTTAAGCCATTCAGAGGTGGACTTGCTGGTGTGTTTTGGATCATTGTCCTGCTGCAGAACCCAAGTGCGCTTCAGCTTGAGGTCACGAACAGATGGCCGGACATTCTCCTTCAGGATTTTTTGGTAGACAGCAGAATTCATGGTTCCATTTACCACAGTAAGTCTTCCAGGTCCTGAAGCAGCAAAACAGCCCCAGACCATCACACTACCACCACCATATTTTACTGTTGGTATGATGTTCCTTTTCTGAAATGCCGTGTTACTTTTATGCCAGATGTAATGGGACATACACCTTCCAAAAAGTTCAACTTTTGTCTCATCAGTCCACAGAGTATTTTCCCAAAAGTCTTGGGGATCATCAAGATGTTTTCTGGCAAAACTGAGACGAGCCTTTATGTTCTTTTTGCTCAGCAGTGGTTTTCGTCTTGGAACTCTGCCATGCAGGCCATTTTTGCCCAGTCTCTTTCTTATGGTGGAGTCATGAACACCGACCTTAATTGAGGCAAGTGAGGCCTGCAGTTCCTTGGATATTGTTCTGGGGTCTTTTGGGACCTCTTGGATGAGTCATCGCTGCGCTCTTGGGGTAATTTTGGTCGGCCGGCCACTCCTGGGAAGGTTCACCACTGTTCCATGTTTTCGCCATTTGTGGATAATGGCTCTCACTGTGGTTCGCTGAAGTCCCAAAGCTTTAGAAATGGCTTTGTAACCTTTTCCAGACTGATAGATCTCAATTACTTTGTTTCTCATTTGTTCCTGAATTTCTTTGGATCGCAGCATGATGTCTAGCTTTTGAGGATCTTTTGGTCTACCTCACTTTGTCAGGCAGGTCCTATTTAAGTGATTTCTTGATTGAGAACAGGTGTGGCAGTAATCAGGCCTGGGTGTGGCTAGAGAAATTGAACTCAGCTTTCCAAAGATGTGATAAACCAC
>NW_022289548.1:0-1318 GCF_004355925.1 Anarrhichthys ocellatus
TATTGGCAACTCCCTCTCCCACCTCATGCTTGCCCTCTCAGCTTTTCTGCAGCAGGCTACTTCCGACGCTTCCGCCACCAGCCTCAGTGATGCCTCACTGCAGGCATTTGCGCTCATGTCGAGGGAACTTGGACGGCTGATGTCCACCCTGGTCCAGACTCGCCGCCAGGTTTGGCTGGCGCAGTCACCCCTGTCTGAGACATGTAGGAGGACCCTCCGTACTATCCCAGTGGAACCTGGTGAGCTGTTCGGGTCAGCTGCTATACATTTGCTTCAGCGGACTGTTGAAGCTAGCCAGACCAGGCAGTAGTTCTCTGGTCTTTGCAGGGATATGCCCGCACCCCGCAGACATGGGGGTCCCACTTTGGACCCCCGAGGCCGTTCTCAGCCCCCAGCTCACCCCAGTAGGCCTCAGTAGGGCACAGGCCTCAGCGTCCCGCTGAGAGGCCGGCCCGTTAGCCATACAACCCTACTTACGTCCCCCCCACACAACCTCCGAACTTGGGGACTACCAGTCGCCCCCCCCCCAAGAGCCTCAAGACGCAGGGGGGCCAGGAGATGATGTCTCCGGGCCGGCTGTCGGTTATTTCTCCCAGCAGCACATCAGCTAATGGGCAGCTCATCCTTCGGACCCCTGGGTGGTGTCCACCCTAACCCAGGGGTACAAGCTTCAATTCCGACGCTGGCCGCCAGCCGGGTCAAAATGACCAGCATCACTGATCTGGCGAAATCCCTAGCAGAGATGGGCAGTATTTCTATTACTTGTATTTGAAATACGTATTTCAATTACTTTTGAGTATTTTGTAATTTGTATTTGATAGGGCCGATAAAAATCGAACGTAATTTGTAACAAAATACTTTAGAGTGGAGTAATTTTGTATTTAAAATACTCAAAATACTTTCTCCACGAATCAAAAAACAGTTCACGAGTTCAGTCTTCAGATCTTCAAGTTCAACGGATTGTCTGTCAAGGTAAATAGTTTATCTGAGTGCTAGCTTGATGTATAATGTATGTCTGGGTCTGGCTACATAGTCTATTGTATATACATGGTGATGGTTATAATATCAAGCTCGATGCTAACATGCTAATGACGCTAGCATGCTGTCTAGGCTAGTGCATAGCCAGTGTTTAGCAAGTTAACTTATCAGTGGAGTAGCTAGCTATAGGAAGAGGGACATTGGGAGCTTGTATGTTCATGATAACCTTATCAAGAGATGTCTGACCATCTAATCTTGCACTGTATTACAAGTTATGCTGCATCTTCTCAATGTGAATGTCATAATGCCATATCAATTACTGGCAGATAATATGGTTCAC
>NW_022289549.1:0-1318 GCF_004355925.1 Anarrhichthys ocellatus
ATCATCAAACAAATTTAAATATTAGACAAAGATAACACAAGTAAACAAAATGCAGTTTTTAAATGAAGGTTTTTATTATTGAGGGGGAAAAAAAATCCAAACCTACATGGCCCTGTGTGAAAAAATGATTGCCCCCTAAACCTAATAACTGGTTGGGCCACCCTTAGCAGCAACAACTGCAATCAAGCGTTTGCGATAACTGCCAATGAGTCTTTTACAGCGCTGTAGAGGAATTTTGGCCCACTCATCTTTGCAGAATTGTTGTAATTCAGCCACATTGGAGGGTTTTCGAGCATGAACCGCCTTTTTAGGGTCATGCCACAGCATCTCAATCGGATTCAGGTCGGGACTTTGACTAGGCCACTCCAAAGTCTTCATTTTGTTTTTTCTTAAGCCATTCAGAGGTGGACTTGCTGGTGTGTTTTGGATCATTGTCCTGCTGCAGAACCCAAGTGCGCTTCAGCTTGAGGTCACGAACAGATGGCCGGACATTCTCCTTCAGGATTTTTTGGTAGACAGCAGAATTCATGGTTCCATTTACCACAGTAAGTCTTCCAGGTCCTGAAGCAGCAAAACAGCCCCAGACCATCACACTACCACCACCATATTTTACTGTTGGTATGATGTTCCTTTTCTGAAATGCCGTGTTACTTTTATGCCAGATGTAATGGGACATACACCTTCCAAAAAGTTCAACTTTTGTCTCATCAGTCCACAGAGTATTTTCCCAAAAGTCTTGGGGATCATCAAGATGTTTTCTGGCAAAACTGAGACGAGCCTTTATGTTCTTTTTGCTCAGCAGTGGTTTTCGTCTTGGAACTCTGCCATGCAGGCCATTTTTGCCCAGTCTCTTTCTTATGGTGGAGTCATGAACACCGACCTTAATTGAGGCAAGTGAGGCCTGCAGTTCCTTGGATATTGTTCTGGGGTCTTTTGGGACCTCTTGGATGAGTCATCGCTGCGCTCTTGGGGTAATTTTGGTCGGCCGGCCACTCCTGGGAAGGTTCACCACTGTTCCATGTTTTCGCCATTTGTGGATAATGGCTCTCACTGTGGTTCGCTGAAGTCCCAAAGCTTTAGAAATGGCTTTGTAACCTTTTCCAGACTGATAGATCTCAATTACTTTGTTTCTCATTTGTTCCTGAATTTCTTTGGATCGCAGCATGATGTCTAGCTTTTGAGGATCTTTTGGTCTACCTCACTTTGTCAGGCAGGTCCTATTTAAGTGATTTCTTGATTGAGAACAGGTGTGGCAGTAATCAGGCCTGGGTGTGGCTAGAGAAATTGAACTCAGCTTTCCAAAGATGTGATAAACCAC
>NW_022289550.1:0-1317 GCF_004355925.1 Anarrhichthys ocellatus
ATACAACCAGAGGAGTCGCCCCCTGGTGGACAGTAGAGAGAATGCAGGTTTTAAGACACGTCCACATCGAATTCACATGGCAGAACCGGAGGTTGCCGCCTGTCCTATATCCTTAATGTTTCTATGTAAATTAAAATTGTGCCGTCCTCTTTTTTTTACCTTTTTTGTGGTCACTGATAACCCTGTGTTTGATGTCACATTGCTATGATTTGTGGGTAATTCCCCCAGGCAAAGTCTGCAGAAATGCGGACTTACGGAAAGTGTTAATAAAGGGCGCAAAATGTCTGCGAGAGAGATTCAAACACTCAAGGACTTGAGAGTGAGACAGAACTAAACCCTCGTGGACTCTTGGCCTAAAAACCCACGTGTGAAGAATGGGGTGGGCCTCACTCTCTGCCTCGCTACATAAATGGCACACTGCTTCCTGTATTGGCAATGATTGTAAACCCTGAGGTACGGGATTATGAAATAGGAACATCATTTCTAGGCATGCTTGGCTACGAAAAGGGCATCACAGAGCTGACACTGCTTGATTGATGGGCGATGCAGTACAAAAACATCACAGTAATGACCTAATTGCAGAGAAAAAAACAAATAAATTATTTGAAATGGCAAAAGGGAAGTGTCTGGAACATCATGATCAGACCCACTGCAACAACAATACGAGGCGTTCTGCAGGGAAAGCATGACCTTAGATTTTAATTAGGCATATGATCCTCGGAGAATATATTGTTTGGCTTTTCTGTCAATCTGACGTTTGAGGTGCAGAAATTAAACTGATGCAACGAGAATTATACGGCGAGAGCTTTGTTTTGGCTGGTGTAATGTTAATGTGGGCCAGGGGACAATTTGAACAATCAGAGAGCCCTCCTGAGAGCGATCTCGTGGGCCTCCAGTGCTCCGAACATCATGCAACCTCTGATGTTTGGAGACGAGCTCAGGGCCATGCAGGTAAACACTCCACGTGGGTAACAGATAACCTGACCAGCAGGCCACAGTTTGCACACTTGGATGGAACTTTGATGAGCTAAACGGCCCCCAGGGGACTGTCCCCTCCCGCTTCCTGTTTACTCTGAACATTACCGAGATGAAGGATCTGATCGTGGACTTCCGCAGGATTAAACCTCCTCAGTACCCTGTATTCATCCATGGGGGAGGCTGTCAAGCCGGTTCACTCCTATAAATACTTTGGGACTATCTCCAGTTCTGATGAGTGAAGTCAAAGCTTCATGTCTTAAAGCTGCGTTCTCTCTAGTGTCCACCAGGGGGAGACTCCTCTGGTTGTATAGAAGTCTATGAGAAAATGACTCTACTTCT
>NW_022289551.1:0-653 GCF_004355925.1 Anarrhichthys ocellatus
TCATGTTTTCAGTAGAATCTGATGCTTATACAACTTTACTGGTTTAAGGTACATGCTCAGCCTTTTATGCTCTTAAAAGACGTTTCAGGCTTGGAAGAGGCCAAAAGTGGATTTTGTGAAAGTCAACATAGTTTCAAAGATTTTCTTTAAAAACGTCACTCAGAACAGTTGATTTCATTCATACATGATGTTTTCAGTAGCATCTGATGCTTATACACCTTTACTGGTTTAAGGTAGATGCTTAGCCTTTTATGCTCTTAAAAGACGTTTCAGACTTGGAAGAGGCCAAAATTGGATTTTGTGAAAGTCAACATAGTTTCAAAGATTTTCTTCAAAAAAGTGTCTCAGAACAGTTGATTTCATTCATACATGATGTTTTCAGTAGAATCTGATGCTTATACACCTTTACTGGTTTAAGGTACATGCTCAGCCTTTTATGCTCTTAAAAGACGTTTCAGACTTGGAAGTGTCAAAAAGTGGATTTTGTGAAAGTCAACAGTTTCCAAGATTTTCTTCAAAAAGTGGCTCCGAACAGTTGACTTCATTCATACATGATGTTTTCAATAGAATCTGATGCTTATACACCTTGACTGGTTTAAGGTACATGCTCAGCCTTTTATGCTCTTAAAAGACGTTTCAGGCTTGGAAGAGGC
>NW_022289551.1:663-1316 GCF_004355925.1 Anarrhichthys ocellatus
TCATGTTTTCAGTAGAATCTGATGCTTATACAACTTTACTGGTTTAAGGTACATGCTCAGCCTTTTATGCTCTTAAAAGACGTTTCAGGCTTGGAAGAGGCCAAAAGTGGATTTTGTGAAAGTCAACATAGTTTCAAAGATTTTCTTTAAAAACGTCACTCAGAACAGTTGATTTCATTCATACATGATGTTTTCAGTAGCATCTGATGCTTATACACCTTTACTGGTTTAAGGTAGATGCTTAGCCTTTTATGCTCTTAAAAGACGTTTCAGACTTGGAAGAGGCCAAAATTGGATTTTGTGAAAGTCAACATAGTTTCAAAGATTTTCTTCAAAAAAGTGTCTCAGAACAGTTGATTTCATTCATACATGATGTTTTCAGTAGAATCTGATGCTTATACACCTTTACTGGTTTAAGGTACATGCTCAGCCTTTTATGCTCTTAAAAGACGTTTCAGACTTGGAAGTGTCAAAAAGTGGATTTTGTGAAAGTCAACAGTTTCCAAGATTTTCTTCAAAAAGTGGCTCCGAACAGTTGACTTCATTCATACATGATGTTTTCAATAGAATCTGATGCTTATACACCTTGACTGGTTTAAGGTACATGCTCAGCCTTTTATGCTCTTAAAAGACGTTTCAGGCTTGGAAGAGGC
>NW_022289552.1:0-1316 GCF_004355925.1 Anarrhichthys ocellatus
TAGGGCTGGCTCGGGTTTATAGTTAGGGCTGGCTCGGGTTTATAGTTCGGGCTGGTTCAGGTTTATAGTTACAAATCCTTTTATGTGTCAATGTGATGTAATGATGATGTCATTGACGTAGGTGTGTTTGAGTCTTACGTTGTTTCCTGGTTTCAGTGAACATCTCTGCAGCAAAGCAGACGAGTCCAGATCGGACTCTTCCGTCAGGCCTCCTCTCTCATCTGAAGACAGCAATGCAGGAAGTAAAGTTACTGTATGACCTCATCACTGTGACCTCACTGTGTTTTTTGATGGAGTCATTACCTGTAGCTCTCCTTTGATTGGCTGCATCCCTCTCTGTACCAGGAGGCAAAGTTCTGCTCTTCTTCTTCTTCTTCTCCTTCCTGTTTTCTGAAAAGACAGACCTCCACAAAGTTGTTGCCCCGCCCCCTTCCACCTCCACCTTTCTAGGGTGTGGAGCCGCCCGTTCACCATCTGGCCCCGCCTCTCTGCCATGTAGGAGGAGGGGCTTCTTCAGCTCAGTGCTATTGTCATCAAATGAGACCCCCCCTCCAGCAGGATGCCTCTGAACAGCTGTCTCCGTGATGACGACATGTGTGCGCCATGTGGGCGGAGCTTTGTCTCCCTCCTCGTCATCGTGGGCGGAGTCAGACATGGTGATGAAAGAGGTGGTGGACGGCGTGTTGGCGGTGGGCAAAGTGTCGGATGGAGGTGTGAAGGAGGTGATGCGAGACGGCGGGGGGGAGGCAGGTGTGTCACAGTGTGTGACGTCACTTCCTGCTACTGAGACGAGAGGAGAAAACTCCTCTGAGAGGGAGACAGGGAGGAAAAGACATCAGTACACACTATAAAGTACACAGTATATATATATGTAGATATATATATGTATATATATGTACGTATATACATATACGTATATATATATATATATATACATATATACATATGTATATACATACGTATATATATATACATATATACATATATACGTATATATATACATATATACATATATACATATATACATATATATGCATATACGTATATATATACATATACATATATGTATACATATACATATATACATATATATATACATACATATACATATATACACATATATAGTATATATAGTGAAGTTGATCTAGATTTGATGTTTTTATGTAGTCTGGTTAGTTCTCTACCTGTCTCCTCTAACAGGAGCCACAGGCCTGAACGTCGCTCCATCTCCAAAGGACTGTACTCCCCCTCTACCAGCAGGACAACAATAACATCACAATATACAACAAACATCACAACAACAACATCACAACACA
>NW_022289553.1:0-1315 GCF_004355925.1 Anarrhichthys ocellatus
TTACAAATAATAATGAATAAAAAAAAACTGCGTTAACGCCGATAATACGATAATATAATTGTCTGCGTTAATGAATGAATGCGTTAACACGATAATAACTTGCCCAGCACTAGTTTTAATACTTCACAGAGGACGAGCTAAAGGCTAATGCTGTACAATAATGATAATATTAATAAGACCAATACCAGTAGAACATGAGGGTTGAATTAAATAAATATTGAAGATACAATTTTAAAGATAAAAAATATTAATATTAATAATGTTAGTATTACAATATTCAGGTGTATATTTACAGTTCAGGAGAAAATGTAAAATGTTCATTTATCACTGTGCCAGGATTATATTTCAATTATTCCATAATGATGGTGTTATACATTCTGATAGGTAAAGAGTTAGTAGTTATTCTATTGTCTTCTCTTTGACTGACACGTTTTAGTAATCAGAGTGAAGGGGACACGCCCCTCCATCCTAAATATCATAAGATATAAATATCATAAGACTTGATTATTGTCAGAGATCATGAGTGACTCTAACATATCTTGGCACTGCCCCTCATCATCCTGCAACAAAGCTCAACCTTCATCCTCCTCCATGTCACGGCTTCACGGCGCATCGGTCACAACACGCTCCTCCGGCCGCTCCCATTGGCTGTCTGATGGCGGCAGGTTACACACAGGTCTCCATGGACCTGATGCTCAAATCCATAAAGTCATGGGACGGTAACATGTGACGGGATGAATTCTACAGGATCGCACACATGGACCAGAAGACACATACACTGTGTTTAATGTCTCTCAGCAGAGAGACACTTTTAGTGAACAATAAATTCAGATTTCAGAGAAACTACATTATTTCAAAAGCCAACAATACACACATTGCAATAAAAATATAACAGCAATAAAAAAAGTCCCACCGTCACCACCTGCTATTTCTCGTCTTGCAGCCCGCCGTTGTCTCCTACGTCCCGTCGTTGTCTCCTATGTCTTGTCGTTGTCTCCTACGTCCCGTCGTTGTCTCCTACGTCTTGTCGTTGTCTCCTACGTTCCGTCGTGTCTCCTACGTCTTGTCGTTGTCTCCTACGCCCAGTCGTTGTCTCCCACGTCCCGTCGTTGTCTCCTACGTCCCGTCGTTGTCTCCTACGTTCCGTTGTTGTCTCCTATGTCCCGTCGTTGTCTCCTACGTCCCGTCGTTGTCTCCTATGTTCCGTCGTTGTCTCCTATGTCCCGTCGTTGTCTCCTACGTCCCGTCGTCTCCTACGCCCAGTCGTTGTCTCCTATGCCCAGTCATTGTCTCCTACGTCCCGTCGTTGTCTCCT
>NW_022289554.1:0-1314 GCF_004355925.1 Anarrhichthys ocellatus
TAGGGCTGGCTCGGGTTTATAGTTAGGGCTGGCTCGGGTTTATAGTTCGGGCTGGTTCAGGTTTATAGTTACAAATCCTTTTATGTGTCAATGTGATGTAATGATGATGTCATTGACGTAGGTGTGTTTGAGTCTTACGTTGTTTCCTGGTTTCAGTGAACATCTCTGCAGCAAAGCAGACGAGTCCAGATCGGACTCTTCCGTCAGGCCTCCTCTCTCATCTGAAGACAGCAATGCAGGAAGTAAAGTTACTGTATGACCTCATCACTGTGACCTCACTGTGTTTTTTGATGGAGTCATTACCTGTAGCTCTCCTTTGATTGGCTGCATCCCTCTCTGTACCAGGAGGCAAAGTTCTGCTCTTCTTCTTCTTCTTCTCCTTCCTGTTTTCTGAAAAGACAGACCTCCACAAAGTTGTTGCCCCGCCCCCTTCCACCTCCACCTTTCTAGGGTGTGGAGCCGCCCGTTCACCATCTGGCCCCGCCTCTCTGCCATGTAGGAGGAGGGGCTTCTTCAGCTCAGTGCTATTGTCATCAAATGAGACCCCCCCTCCAGCAGGATGCCTCTGAACAGCTGTCTCCGTGATGACGACATGTGTGCGCCATGTGGGCGGAGCTTTGTCTCCCTCCTCGTCATCGTGGGCGGAGTCAGACATGGTGATGAAAGAGGTGGTGGACGGCGTGTTGGCGGTGGGCAAAGTGTCGGATGGAGGTGTGAAGGAGGTGATGCGAGACGGCGGGGGGGAGGCAGGTGTGTCACAGTGTGTGACGTCACTTCCTGCTACTGAGACGAGAGGAGAAAACTCCTCTGAGAGGGAGACAGGGAGGAAAAGACATCAGTACACACTATAAAGTACACAGTATATATATATGTAGATATATATATGTATATATATGTACGTATATACATATACGTATATATATATATATATACATATATACATATGTATATACATACGTATATATATATACATATATACATATATATGTATATATGTATATATATACATATATACATATATACATATATATGCATATACGTATATATATACATATACATATATGTATACATATACATATATACATATATATATACATACATATACATATATACACATATATAGTATATATAGTGAAGTTGATCTAGATTTGATGTTTTTATGTAGTCTGGTTAGTTCTCTACCTGTCTCCTCTAACAGGAGCCACAGGCCTGAACGTCGCTCCATCTCCAAAGGACTGTACTCCCCCTCTACCAGCAGGACAACAATAACATCACAATATACAACAAACATCACAACAACAACATCACAACACA
>NW_022289555.1:0-1314 GCF_004355925.1 Anarrhichthys ocellatus
ATTCAAATGATATATGTATAAAATATGACCTCATTTATTTTTTTTTTTAAATGGAACCATGTTCAGATTTCTCTCTTTGTGAACCTTCATGTCATCAATCAATGAATGTAGTTATTGCACCTCTTAAAACTAAATTCAGGAAGTTTCATAATTCATCCAAATGGTTTCAAACGCAAATAATTCAACACCTTTCAGGCCTTCTGGTGTATAATAATACATATACAATCCTACAATAAAGGTTACATTATATTTCATTGTAATATATAACCTTCTCTTATAATAATCATGTTTTTAAAGAATGCAGTGGTAGTTATCACTGCAGAGCTGATCACAGATCAGTCAGACACTTTACAATAATGACCAAATAATACCGACTGTAAAAGTGGCTCGAGTTGTCGTCCACTGAGTCTGAAGCATTGTGAGAGCTGTAGTTCCAAAGGGAGCTTTTAATGCTTCACTATAAATATAAATATCTCTTCACAGTACTTATGTGCTGTTGAAATCTAAATAAATCTGAAATATGGAAACAAAAAGAGGTCCTTTTGATATAAAGATACAGATTGACACTGAGCTCTTGTCGCTCCGCTGAGAACAGACGGAGATAAAGAAACGTTTCTGCTATTTCTCATCAGATGAACGGAGCTCCTTCCACAGCGAGTTGTGAGGATGTGAGTGAATGTGATCGGTGTCTGCAGAGAACAGAGGCTCACAGCTGCATCACAGCATCTCAGACGCTGCTTCAACACACGTTTTAAACAGATCACACTGCTTCTGTAACACGTGCCGGGGTTTCTTCTGTAGATGAAAGTAATGAGATGTTCGTACGTCGAGCTCTTTGAGCACCGGGTGCTCTTCTATTCCAGGGAACATGACTCTCATGGTGTAGGTCCGGTACTCCAGGAAGGGGATCTTCACTCCGTCCATGTCGTTGGTCAGTTCCTGGATGTCGGTCTGCAGCTCTGCAAAGGCTGCAGGATCAAGAAAGAGTTAACTCTCTGAACCCCAGAACAAACAACCACCAACACTACACCGTTCATCACAACCAGAAGCTGCAACAACCGTCACCATCTTCAGATCGTCATCTTTCTGACGGTCCTTGAACACATCATGTGTGATAAACGCGGAGGGGAGGGGGAGGGGAGAGGAGAGGAGAGAAGGGAGGAGAGGAGAGAGAATGGAGGAGAGGAGAGGAGAGAGAAGGGAGGAGAGGAGCGAGGAGAGGAGGGGAGAGGAGAGGAGCGGAGAGGAGAGGAGAGAGAAGGGAGGAGAGGAGAGGAGGGGGGAGAGGAGAGGAGGGGAGAGGGGAGAGAAGGG
>NW_022289556.1:0-1314 GCF_004355925.1 Anarrhichthys ocellatus
ACTACACCAACCACCATCACAACCGCCTCAGCTGGCAGCAGCATCAGCAGCAGCTCTTTAAATAAGGATAGTGTCTCCTCAGGTAAGTTGATCTGATCCCAAAATATTTTAGTGTAAGAAGTCTAAGATTCTACAAACATTAAAAATGTTCAGATACTCAAATACAATATCTCTATTTAAGATGTCAGGGGTAAACTTCTTTTGTTTTGTGCTGCATAATACAATGACAAAGCCTACAGTTCGTCAAAATAAAGTAAACTTAAATGAAACGGTCAATTTGACTTATTGTAGAGAAATGTATTGTTTAGAACAATCAACTAATTGATAAAATAGTCGATAGATTAATCCACACAAAATGAGTTGTTAGTGGCAGCCCCAAGAGTTGTTGAGATATTTTAGTCTGGACAGAAAGACCGAGTGACATTGCCATCCCTACACTCATGTGGCTAGTAGATGGCACAAATGAGTAATTTTCCATTTTAATTGTTGTGTATTTACCATCAAGCAATCAATTAAAAAAGATCAATCATTGTAGTTACCAAATACTGCCTGTGTGTACAGTACTACTTCACTGATAAACCACCAGTGATCATGCTGTTAAAGGTAGTTAGCTGCATGAAAAGCTTGCTCGTTATATTTGTTTGGATATACGACTAGATTCCAATTCTACCTCTAACAAGCACATCTTGAAGAATATTTTTTCCTCAAATTTTCTTTCCGCTTCGATCCAACGAAGATATATTTCCAATGGCGTAATCAACAGGCATGTCTTGACTTTGCAGGGATGTTGTTCTGCTGTGCTCCAACAGGACAGAGTGCAGCTCCCTCCACCCCACTATCTTCACAATCAACACCATCACCATCCTCAAGTACACTGCAAAACTCTCTTCCTCCTACAGCTGTTCCTCTATTGACTACTGAGGACGATGTCACCACCATCACCTCCCAGCATGCACCGGTCTCTGTTACTGAGGAATCTTCCGTTCCAACACCGACCACAACTCTCCAGTCCTCATCCGCCCAACCTACCCCGTCACCTTTTGAGGTGACCACGACATATTCAGCTCAGTCCACCAGTGAGGCTGAAGCCACCTCTACAGTTTCTACTCAATCCACCGAGAGAGTGACAGACAGGATGGGAGAAACCAGAGACACCAGTACTGTTGTCCATCCAGCTTCATCACCAGTGGACACCTCCTCAATGTATTCTTCTTCCGTATCTCAATCCAACTCTTCTTCAGGCCCTGACCCGTCATCTGTGACCAGGACTACACCAACCACCATCACAACCGCCTCAGCTGGCAGCAGCATCAG
>NW_022289557.1:0-1314 GCF_004355925.1 Anarrhichthys ocellatus
GGTGGTGGAGGTGAGTCAGGTGGTGGAGGTGAGTCAGGTGGTGGAGGAGGCAAGTTCGTGGTCGGAGGCGGAGCTTGTCTGACGCTCTACCGCCCTCTGAGCCTTACAGGCGGCCATCTTGTTCTGGAAGTCCCTCTTCTTTTCAAAGTAGTCCACGAGCGGCGGCTCCGTCAGCAGCGACGCCAGCACCTGTTCGAAGGTGATCGACCAATCGACATCCAGCACACTGCCCTGCCTCTGACCGCCGATCAGCACGGTGTCGTCGGCGATATCGTCGCACTGCAGCGATCCGGAGCTCACCACGGAGTACGACGACAGCGACGTGTCGTCTTTGATCTCCTCGTCTGGAGCCGCCGGCTCCAGCTGAGCGTCGGCCAAAGCTCGACGCACCTGGGACTCACCTGACTCCTCCCTCTGACCCTCGGTGGACGGAGCCTGAGTGGCGGCTTCGTCCGTCTTCCGGCCGCCATTGTTGAACTTCTTGCCGACCTCCCCGATACGCAGCAGCAGGCTGGCAACGGTGGCGATGGAATGATAGAGCTGCTGCTCCAGAAGGTCCTCACTGAACATGTTGTAGAGGGTCTTACACAGGTCGATGAACTGCTCCTACACACACACACACAAACATGTTAACACACACACACAAACATATTAACACACACACACACACACACGCACACATTTTAACACACACACACACACACACACACACACACACACACACACACACACACTGAACCAGATCTCTTCACCTGGTTCATCCTGGGCAGGTCTTTGATGGTCTCCGTCTTGGGTTCCTTCTCTTTGGCCCACATTCTCAGGTAGTACCGGTAGTCCTTCACCTTCTCCTCTGAAACAACAGACAGAGACTTGTCTACCTGCAGTCCAGTAAGTGGACACACAGGTAACCTGAACCTGGTTCTGAATCTAGTCTGACTCTAGGAGGCATTTACCTTTCTTCTCCAGAATGTCTCCGCCTCCATCCTTTACCTCCTCACCTGCACACAGATAGATCTTCATCACCATCATCACCACCATCATCATCACCACCACCATCACCACCACCACCACCATCACCATCATCACCATCACCATTATCACCATCATTATCACCACCATCATCATCATCATCATCACCACCACCATCATCACCACCATCATCACCATCATTATCACCACCATCACCATCATCATCACCACCACCATCATCACCATCATCACCATCATTATCACCACCACCATCACCAACATCATCATCACCATCATTATCACCACCACCATCATCACCACCACCACCATCATCACCACCATCAC
>NW_022289558.1:0-1314 GCF_004355925.1 Anarrhichthys ocellatus
ACTACACCAACCACCATCACAACCGCCTCAGCTGGCAGCAGCATCAGCAGCAGCTCTTTAAATAAGGACAGTGTCTCCTCAGGTAAGTTGATCTGATCCCAAAATATTTTAGTGTAAGAAGTCTAAGATTCTACAAACATTAAAAATGTTCAGATACTCAAATACAATATCTCTATTTAAGATGTCAGGGGTAAACTTCTTTTGTTTTGTGCTGCATAATACAATGACAAAGCCTACAGTTTGTCAAAATAAAGTAAACTTAAATGAAACGGTCAATTTGACTTATTGTAGAGAAATGTATTGTTTAGAACAATCAACTAATTGGTAAAATAGTCGATAGATTAATCCACACAAAATGAGTTGTTAGTGGCAGCCCCACGAGTTGTTGAGATATTTTAGTCTGGACAGAAAGACCGAGTGACATTGCCATCCCTACACTCATGTGGCTAGTAGATGGCACAAATGAGTAATTTTCCATTTTAATTGCTGTGTATTTACCATCAAGCAATCAATTAAAAAAGATCAATCATTGTAGTTACCAAATACTGCCTGTGTGTACAGTACTACTTCACTGATAAACCACCAGTGATCATGCTGTTAAAGGTAGTTAGCTGCATGAAAAGCTTGCTCGTTATATTTGTTTGGATATACGACTAGATTCCAATTCTACCTCTAACAAGCACATCTTGAAGAATATTTTTTCCTCAAATTTTCTTTCCGCTTCGATCCAACAAAGATATATTTCCAATGGCGTAATCAACAGGCATGTCTTGACTTTGCAGGGATGTTGTTCTGCTGTGCTCCAACAGGACAGAGTGCAGCTCCCTCCACCCCACTATCTTCACAATCAACACCATCACCATCCTCAAGTACACTGCAAAACTCTCTTCCTCCTACAGCTGTTCCTCTATTGACTACTGAGGACGATGTCACCACCATCACCTCCCAGCATGCACCGGTCTCTGTTACTGAGGAATCTTCCGTTCCAACACCGACCACAACTCTCCAGTCCTCATCCGCCCAACCTACCCCGTCACCTTTTGAGGTGACCACGACATATTCAGCTCAGTCCACCAGTGAGGCTGAAGCCACCTCTACAGTTTCTACTCAATCCACCGAGAGAGTGACAGACAGGATGGGAGAAACCAGAGACACCAGTACTGTTGTCCATCCAGCTTCATCACCAGTGGACACCTCCTCAATGTATTCTTCTTCCGTATCTCAATCCAACTCTTCTTCAGGCCCTGACCCGTCATCTGTGACCAGGACTACACCAACCACCATCACAACCGCCTCAGCTGGCAGCAGCATCAG
>NW_022289559.1:0-1313 GCF_004355925.1 Anarrhichthys ocellatus
ACTCATGGTCCCCAGAGGATGAGTCCTACTGACTTTGGTGACAGACATTCATGGTCCCTAGAGGATTAGTCCTTTGGCGAAAGATGCTCATGGTTCCCAGATGATGTATCCTAATGACTTTAGTGGTCACCTGACTTTTCCTTCAGGGCCACCATAAAGTTGAAAGGTTGAATTTCTAAAACACAATTAATAAAATAAATGACAATAACAAACACAAAACATTTTTGGAGATGAATAGTTACAATTAAAAACTAGCTAATGTTCAAATGAAAAACTAAAAGTCATTTAATATGAAGCACAGTCTTTGTAGAACTAGATCAGACTCCCTCATCTGTGTGTGAATGAAACATAATAGCTGTTTGGGGCGATGGATCCTCTTCTTGTTGTAGAAAAATGATGATTGCCTTTGAAGAAAAAAACAACCATTAACCTCATGAAAACAGTGCATTATGGGGTGGATTATTTGGAGGTGAGATGGCTCAATCAGAACAACAAAGGTTTCAACAAACTCAAACTGGTAGATCATTTCTGAGAAGTGACAAAAATACCAGTATTCTCCCATCTTCTTGTTTCCATGAGCCCCTTGAATACCTCTTACCAGATGCTATTGGCAAGGAGGCTCAGTGCTTTATGGGAACTGATTGCAATAAATAGATAAAACTTTATTTACTTTCACTTATCTGTTTATGCCCTTTATGAGATGGCATCTTCCCGACCAGATTTATGATTGGCGATCAGTCAAGGAAATTAAGTTTTATCCCTAAGAAGCTGGTAAGGGTGTAATGAATAATTAAGTTGAAATTAAACAATGCAAGAGGGATGTGGGTCTTAGTGGTAATACCTGAGGGAATTCTTAAGTATAGCTAGAGGGCTTGAGTGTATTTCAGAAGAGACGTCTGCTGTGGTTCTTGAGTTCAGCTTTATTCTATTAAGTGCAACCAAGTGTTCATTTCTATCAGACCGAAATATTAAGACCCTTTGCCTCATGGGAAATATTGTCTGTCAGGAGAGTCAGTCTGTTCAACAAATGTATGGTGAAATGAATTTAGCCAGCGATTGAGTTCTAAAACAGTAATAATAAAGCCTGGCTTATAGCAACCCGCTCTCCAGATAAAATGTCTTCATTGTACGTTCCTGCAAACCATGCAGTGTGTTGTATATCAGCCTCGTATCATTATTGCATAAACGCACAATGCCACGTGGTTAACGTTGTTAAACAATTGGTTAAGCTTAGGCAACAATACCACTTGGTTAAGGTTAGGAAAAAAAAATCAGGGTTCGTATTAAAATAATAACATAACAACGTAACGAGC
>NW_022289560.1:0-1301 GCF_004355925.1 Anarrhichthys ocellatus
TGTCAGCTGATGTGTTTTATGTCAGCTGATGTGTTTTATGTCAGCTGATGTGTTTTATCTCAGCTGATGTGTTTTATGTCAGCTGATGTGTTTTATCTCAGCTGATGTGTTTTATCTCAGCTGATGTGTTTTATGTCAGCTGATGTGTTTTATCTCAGCTGATGTGTTTTATCTCAGCTGATGTGTTTTATGTCAGCTGATGTGTTTATCTCAGCTGATGTGTTTTATCTCAGCTGATGTGTTTATCTCAGCTGATGTGTTTTATCTCAGCTGATGTGTTTTATCTCAGGCTCTTCAGGTCAAACTTTTTATTTCTCATTGAACAATCACAAAGCAGAACAATTTAAAGTAACATCAAACTGAGCCAGACTTTCCTTCCGAAAGAAGTGGAAATGAGACATAATATATATTCATATAATCTATCGCTCTCTCCTGCAAAGTAATTGCTTCTTTTTAAATGGACCTCACGATGTTTTAAATATAACTATATATCGAGAGGCTCAACAATGAGTCGTTACTGAGGTGGAAGCAAACTGTCAGTTCTCCCAACATTTTCACGCTAAAGCATGACCTTTTTCTTTCTTAAATATAAAAGCTGTATGATAACTATTACTGTCGCAGCTTAACGCTGCTTCACATTCAGTGTAATTATGAGCTCGCACAGAGACTCTCAAACTTCTTCTTTTGTGTCACTTTCTCTATGTCCTCTTTCAACAGCTGACAGCATTCCACTTTTCTCACTTTGACCCCAAATTAAGTTTAACAAAAAAAAAAGCAGCGTCTGCAAGTTCTGCAACCTTTTTAAACTTTTTGACTCGGGAGTAGCAACAATTTAAGAACAAGTAGCCGTAGCACTAGTAGCATTGGCTGCAAAAGTAGTACTAGGAATAATAGTAGTAGAGGGAATATTAGCAATATCAGAAACAGTAGCAGTATTAGCATAATAATAGTAATAATAGCATTATGTTATATTAATATAATATTAAATTAGATAATATAATAATTATATATTAATATATATACAAATAAAGGGCTTCATATACATTCATGAATGGAACGGGTTTAATATCCACAATATAACTTCTATATGAAGTCGTTTCTTTATTTTATTTATTAATAATAACATTATTATTGTGTTTAAATGACAGTTGTCATAAAGTCATGATGTTATACACTCCGGTACAGTAGGTGGCGGTATGCACCTTAAACGTTGGTTTGTAGTCCGCCAATAAACTAAAAGAAGAAGAAGAGACGTCATCAGTCCTTCATCCAATCAGTGGAGTGGGCGCCGCATTAGTCCC
>NW_022289561.1:0-1313 GCF_004355925.1 Anarrhichthys ocellatus
GATTAAACCGTCAGCCTACTCTGTGCTGATGGTTTGTGTGATTTCACTACAACAAAACATATAAGAAGCAATATACAGCGCGTTGTAAATACTATTTTACAAGTGTTGTCTCATTATTTATTTAAATTTAAATCTACTGGGAAAACTACCCCGGGGCAATTGTCCCCCCCCCCCCACAAAAAATGCTTTAATCAAAACTAAAATGACATAAACCCAATAATTAGTTCAGAAACTAGTCTTACCGGTTAGGGCTTTGTTTCTCCTGCAAGAGAGCCAGCTAGAGGAAAAGTCAGAAGGACCTCCTCACAGCACCATAGATATCTCTATCAAATTGAATGGCATTATACAGTTTATGTCTGGACCGAAATGGTCGACCGCCCGATGTTTGTTTGTTGCCAGTAAATAATTCTATAAAAATCTCTTTGTTGTCTTTGTCTTAGTGGTGATTTACAGTATGTTGTGCTGTTGATGCTCCTCTCTCCTCACGCAGGAATAGAGTACAGCTTCAACCTGGACGACAATGAGGGAGTGTGTGACCTGTTCGATGTGCAGATTCTAAATTACTGATGGCTAACCGCGCCTCCTCTGCTGCACGCTTTTACAATCTCAGGAGCCACCTTTGCCTCTCTCTCTCTCTCTCTCTCTCTCTCTCTAAAGACACTTCAAAGATGCCTTTCCCCCTTTTTTGTTACGATGCACAGCTGATAATCAAACATTCCATTGTCATATTAAACACTACTTTTACACACACTTAGACTGCAGTTTAAAACACGGTGCCTGCGTTAGTTCACCGTGAGACATTTGTGAAGCCACGAGTCATTATCTGTCCAGTTGAATGGTTGTGCTGGGTGAATACCGCTCCCTCAGTCGGAGTAAGCCGGGACAAATCCTTCAGCCTCCTACTGCACTTTGGCATGTTAGTATTTTTGTATTTTTCCACATCCAGTGGAAATTCTGAGATTATACGACAGCTTTACTTTCTGTTCACGAACAGTTGTGATTGTGAGAGTGTTTTCATATTGGTTGATATTCAGAGTAGCTTGTAACAACTCAGTATTTACTGCTTTCAAACATTTCATAAAGGGTCGATGACCTAGTTCTGGCTATTGAGCCATTTAGGATTATGGTTCTTTAAAAAGCATATTGTGTAAAAACTTACCCAATTCAATAGTTACATTTGATAAAACGTCGTATAGTATTTGATGAGTGAATGTTTCGGGTACATTTTGTGACCTTGTTCTAATGTGAAAATGGCAGAAAGATTTATTTTCTAAATTATTATGACACTGCCATTTTGGGCCTCTATTTTTTTT
>NW_022289562.1:0-1313 GCF_004355925.1 Anarrhichthys ocellatus
GGAGAAGCCTGGTTAGAATCACGTCTAACGAATAATAGGTAGATAGATTACACGTGAGAGATGGTTTCCTCTTGAATGGAGAGAGAATTTGGCTCAAATCCAAACTAAATATTCCCTGATATGAGGTGCAAGATACACTTTTACACATGTGCGCAGCTGTTGCTGTACTCCTTTCAGCATGAAGCTCATTTTAGGTTCATTTAAAGTTGATTGTTTCATTTTTCATTCAGGTGTATCGTATAAAATCAAGAAATATGGGTCAGACTGGAATATTTAGTACTGCTCAGTCACAAAATATATATTTTTTTTACTGGGTAGCTTAATGTAGAGTAACGCATCATTATTTATTGATTTATATTCTTTATCTGTATTTGTTATGAAATAAATGAGGTGGAGTTAGAAGTACATTTCCCTCTGAAATGTGAAGTATAAAGTAGCTTAGAATGGAAATACTTAAGTAAAATACAAGTATTTCAAAGTTGTTCTTTAGCACAGCTCTTGAGTAAACATACTTTCTACCACTACTTTCATAAATCTGCACAACATTTTTGATTCAAATCATATTCAAGATGGTTTTCCATCACAGCTGTCCTCAATATAATATAATGTCCAATAATAATACTGATCACATTTATGATTCCATTAAATTAATTTAATATAGATTCAAGGCGTTGGTGCTTTACCTTTTAGTAAAGTGATCATAACAGCTTGCCTGATATTTTAAGTTTGTAGCAGCATGTTTAGAAGCTCTTTCTGGTGAAACTATAGTCGGCTATAAGTGTTGTGTAACCACAAGATGTCCATCTCCATGTCTAATACCTGTGCTGTGTCCACAGCTGTAAGCTCATGTATGATGGGACTGGACAGCTGGGTGACCGACTCCAGGAAGCGTTTTCGCTGCAGCTGTTGGCCTAGGTGACTCCACAGTTGGCGACGAAAACACCGGGAGCCTGCTCACTTTACTGGAGGAAGTCCAGTGTATGTAACCTTTTGCTCAACCCTCACTCTGAACACTGTGTTGTGTGCATCATGACAGCTTATTGTATTCCTCATTCATGCCTGTGTTGAAAGATATGCATATAATAATATTATCCTGGTTGCTGTGTGAGAAGAAGAATACTAATTAGACCATATATTTCCAGGAGAACGTGTGTGGGCGAGCTAGAAACATCTGGAAGTATCGGGGGGAAAAAACACATTTAGATGGTTACTAAGGTGGTTATCACTGCTAGAGGATCCAATGCGGTGGTTTGCTGATTTATAACTTACCGTATGAGTTTCATTATATATATATATATATATATATATATATA
>NW_022289563.1:0-1313 GCF_004355925.1 Anarrhichthys ocellatus
TGACGAAAACAAATGTTTTGTCAGGTTTCATATCCACGGTTCTCTTCTCTTAAGATTGTCTGCTTCTCTAAGATGTTTATCTGTATTTGTACTGATGGAATCTAAACTAATGTGATCCTGTGAACCTTTTGCCAGTGGCCTCTGACCAACATGCTGACTCTAACACTGACCCTGAAATGCTTTAATATGAGGAGATTCAGAAGAAGTAACACAAACACTGTATTTCTTTCTGCACTAGATCAAAGCAGACGTCCTCTTCAACCAGAACACCAACGTCTACTTTGGGGATTTCTACTGCATGTACACGTCCTACCACTACGTCATCCTGGTCCTGGCTCCCGAGGGCTCCGACGGAGACGCCTTCTGTAAGGGGAGGCTGCCGGCGCTGGACGGGTCTGACAACCGCTTCCTGATCTGCACCGAAGAGGATGACGGCTCGCTGTCGTTCCGTCACGCCCAGGACGTCATCCTGGAGGTGATCTACACGGAGCCGGTGGATCTGTCTTCAGGGACGGTGGCACAGATCAGCGGGCAGCAGCTCATGAGTCAGTCCACCGTCAACGCCAAGAAGGACCCCAGCTGCAAGATCTGCAACATCAGCGTGGGACGTTAGCCGGATCTAAAACAAGCTACTAACTAAACTCACCAACCACGCGTTAGCTAAGTGCTAACAATGCCTGTCTAGCTAGCAGGTAACTCGTTTAAATTTAACTAAACTAACCTTTTTTTAATGTGTCGTCACTTTATTAGATCTTTAATTGGTTCTGGCATTACAAACCATCTCTCTTGGTCATTCAGAGTTCATAGAACCATCGTCACCTCCGCCAGGTTTGATTTTCAGTTCAGTTTGTTTGTCAGCAGGTTTACAGAAAAACTTCTGACTCGAATTTCATGAAACTTGTTGGAATGGTGTAACATGTACCGAGGAAGAACCCATGACGTTTTGGAGCAGATCCGGATCACAAGGCGGATATCAAAAAGTATTTCATGGAGACTGAGTTACAGAAGTTATAGAACAGAGGTAGCCGGTCGAATGAGACTTAAGGACTTTGTTTTTGACCGAGATGGACTATTAGATGTGGAAATGTTGAGTTTATAGCCGGCTTTCACACTAATGTAAGGACGTTAATAGTCTTTGTTTTTCTCATTGTCAACAAATCCCATGAAGAGAACAACAATGTGAATCTTTCTGACTTCACTGTGTTGCTCGTTTTGGGCTGCTTGTTATTTCATTGGTTTGGACGATGCGAACGTTTTGTCTTTTGCTGGAGGACACCAGAGATTCTGTTGGAGGACACCAGAGATTCTGCTGG
>NW_022289564.1:0-1313 GCF_004355925.1 Anarrhichthys ocellatus
GATTAAACCGTCAGCCTACTCTGTGCTGATGGTTTGTGTGATTTCACTACAACAAAACATATAAGAAGCAATATACAGCGCGTTGTAAATACTATTTTACAAGTGTTGTCTCATTATTTATTTAAATTTAAATCTACTGGGAAAACTACCCCGGGGCAATTGTCCCCCCCCCCCCACAAAAAATGCTTTAATCAAAACTAAAATGACATAAACCCAATAATTAGTTCAGAAACTAGTCTTACCGGTTAGGGCTTTGTTTCTCCTGCAAGAGAGCCAGCTAGAGGAAAAGTCAGAAGGACCTCCTCACAGCACCATAGATATCTCTATCAAATTGAATGGCATTATACAGTTTATGTCTGGACCGAAATGGTCGACCGCCCGATGTTTGTTTGTTGCCAGTAAATAATTCTATAAAAATCTCTTTGTTGTCTTTGTCTTAGTGGTGATTTACAGTATGTTGTGCTGTTGATGCTCCTCTCTCCTCACGCAGGAATAGAGTACAGCTTCAACCTGGACGACAATGAGGGAGTGTGTGACCTGTTCGATGTGCAGATTCTAAATTACTGATGGCTAACCGCGCCTCCTCTGCTGCACGCTTTTACAATCTCAGGAGCCACCTTTGCCTCTCTCTCTCTCTCTCTCTCTCTCTCTCTAAAGACACTTCAAAGATGCCTTTCCCCCTTTTTTGTTACGATGCACAGCTGATAATCAAACATTCCATTGTCATATTAAACACTACTTTTACACACACTTAGACTGCAGTTTAAAACACGGTGCCTGCGTTAGTTCACCGTGAGACATTTGTGAAGCCACGAGTCATTATCTGTCCAGTTGAATGGTTGTGCTGGGTGAATACCGCTCCCTCAGTCGGAGTAAGCCGGGACAAATCCTTCAGCCTCCTACTGCACTTTGGCATGTTAGTATTTTTGTATTTTTCCACATCCAGTGGAAATTCTGAGATTATACGACAGCTTTACTTTCTGTTCACGAACAGTTGTGATTGTGAGAGTGTTTTCATATTGGTTGATATTCAGAGTAGCTTGTAACAACTCAGTATTTACTGCTTTCAAACATTTCATAAAGGGTCGATGACCTAGTTCTGGCTATTGAGCCATTTAGGATTATGGTTCTTTAAAAAGCATATTGTGTAAAAACTTACCCAATTCAATAGTTACATTTGATAAAACGTCGTATAGTATTTGATGAGTGAATGTTTCGGGTACATTTTGTGACCTTGTTCTAATGTGAAAATGGCAGAAAGATTTATTTTCTAAATTATTATGACACTGCCATTTTGGGCCTCTATTTTTTTT
>NW_022289566.1:0-1312 GCF_004355925.1 Anarrhichthys ocellatus
GGTGGTGGAGGTGAGTCAGGTGGTGGAGGTGAGTCAGGTGGTGGAGGAGGCAAGTTCGTGGTCGGAGGCGGAGCTTGTCTGACGCTCTACCGCCCTCTGAGCCTTACAGGCGGCCATCTTGTTCTGGAAGTCCCTCTTCTTTTCAAAGTAGTCCACGAGCGGCGGCTCCGTCAGCAGCGACGCCAGCACCTGTTCGAAGGTGATCGACCAATCGACATCCAGCACACTGCCCTGCCTCTGACCGCCGATCAGCACGGTGTCGTCGGCGATATCGTCGCACTGCAGCGATCCGGAGCTCACCACGGAGTACGACGACAGCGACGTGTCGTCTTTGATCTCCTCGTCTGGAGCCGCCGGCTCCAGCTGAGCGTCGGCCAAAGCTCGACGCACCTGGGACTCACCTGACTCCTCCCTCTGACCCTCGGTGGACGGAGCCTGAGTGGCGGCTTCGTCCGTCTTCCGGCCGCCATTGTTGAACTTCTTGCCGACCTCCCCGATACGCAGCAGCAGGCTGGCAACGGTGGCGATGGAATGATAGAGCTGCTGCTCCAGAAGGTCCTCACTGAACATGTTGTAGAGGGTCTTACACAGGTCGATGAACTGCTCCTACACACACACACACAAACATGTTAACACACACACACAAACATATTAACACACACACACACACACACGCACACATTTTAACACACACACACACACACACACACACACACACACACACACACACACTGAACCAGATCTCTTCACCTGGTTCATCCTGGGCAGGTCTTTGATGGTCTCCGTCTTGGGTTCCTTCTCTTTGGCCCACATTCTCAGGTAGTACCGGTAGTCCTTCACCTTCTCCTCTGAAACAACAGACAGAGACTTGTCTACCTGCAGTCCAGTAAGTGGACACACAGGTAACCTGAACCTGGTTCTGAATCTAGTCTGACTCTAGGAGGCATTTACCTTTCTTCTCCAGAATGTCTCCGCCTCCATCCTTTACCTCCTCACCTGCACACAGATAGATCTTCATCACCATCATCACCACCATCATCATCACCACCACCATCACCACCACCACCACCATCACCATCATCACCATCACCATTATCACCATCATTATCACCACCATCATCATCATCATCATCACCACCACCATCATCACCACCATCATCACCATCATTATCACCACCATCACCATCATCATCACCACCACCATCATCACCATCATCACCATCATTATCACCACCACCATCACCAACATCATCATCACCATCATTATCACCACCACCATCATCACCACCACCACCATCATCACCACCATCAC
>NW_022289567.1:0-1312 GCF_004355925.1 Anarrhichthys ocellatus
CATCTTCAGGGTTGTGCAATTTAGATCCGTTGGTTTCCAATGTTTATCTGATTGACATGCAATGTTTCAAGTAACGCACCAGTGTTTCAATAAGGCGTTAAAGAGGACGAATGCCAGCAAGTAAACATGGTAGAAATGAGCATGTATAGAATGCAGGAATTAAGAGTCAAGAAAGAATGGTTGAAGTGAGTGACTGTAGTGACTACAATAAGTCTTTTAATGTTATGAGAGTATTGTATTCAGACAAACCTGCATCTATCTTTGTTCACAAGCCTTAAAAAAAAAAAAAAAAAGATACTTTTATCAGGTTTCTCTTAAGTTTGAAGTCACATTCACAAGACAGACAAAGTAGGAGCTAAATAAAACCATTACTTCCTGTCTCAACACATGGGACATTTTTGTTTCCATGGGACTGGTCTTATGACAGCTGCTACTTCCATCCACATGGTCATAACTGAGTCAAGAAGCTTCGTTTTTACTATGGCTGTTTATTCGTTCAGTCATGCTGAAAACTGTGAGTGTACAGTTCTAGCACTGTTTGACTTACCATATACGTGTACACACTGTAACTATAGAAATAATGGAGGCTTACGTAATGTTTACTTAGCTTTAATTAGTGCAAAGGAAAGAATAATGACAAGTTGAACACCGCAACAAAAGACATAGTTTAAAACAAACTATGAAAAACAAAACAAAACATATTTTACATCAGTGTGAGAACTACTGCTTCCACTAACTACTACAACAGTAACTCGCTGTGTGAGGAGAAGCGCGCCAAACTTCATTTTGCTCCGTTTTTCGGGGTTTTCCGGGATTTTCGGGAAAACCGCTGGGCGAATCTCTCCAAAAAATAGAATGCACACTATTCCCGATCAGGCCGCACGTTTTGATGTATTTTTCACGCCGCTGTTGGCAACGCTGTGTGAGGAGAAGCGCGGCAAACTTTTGGATAAACCTGATTGTTATTATGATTAAGCCCGATGGATAATATACAGTGTGCTGTGTGCTGTGTATGTGGCACAGGCAGTTTTACTGCCTGTGCCACAAAGCCACACTGAATTACTTTTTCACCCCGAATAATCATTTTTAGCCATGCTAGCACCATTAAGGGATTGCCAGTCGAACACGCTAAACAGCAGCATATTAACATTGTGATCATGTTAGCATAGTTCATCAGCATTGAGCACAGGCTCACGGAGCTGCTAGCATGGCTGTAGACTCTTAGTCCAACTGCTTAACACAGGTTTCACTGCACTGAATAAAGAATGAGCCTTGGTCTAAACATGAACATATCCGCTGTGGACCAGGATGA
>NW_022289568.1:0-1311 GCF_004355925.1 Anarrhichthys ocellatus
TAAACACAAAATGCAGTTTTTAAATGAAGGTTTTTATTATTAAGGGGAAAAAAAAATCCAAACCTACATGGCCCTGTGTGAAAAAGTGATTGCCCCCTAAACCTAATAACTGGTTGGGCCACCCTTAGCAGCAACAACTGCAATCAAGCGTTTGCGATAACTGGCAATGAGTCTTTTACAGCGCTGTAGAGGAATTTTGGCCCACTCATCTTTGCAGAATTGTTGTAATTCAGCAACATTGGAGGGTTTTCGAGCATGAACCGCCTTTTTAAGGTCATGCCACAGCATCTCAATCGGATTCAGGTCGGGACTTTGACGAGGCCACTCCAAAGTCTTCATTTTGTTTTTCTTAAGCCATTCAGAGGTGGACTTGCTGGTGTGTTTTGGATCATTGTCCTGCTGCAGAACCCAAGTGCGCTTCAGCTTGAGGTCACGAACAGATGGCCGGACATTCTCCTTCAGGATTTTTTGGTAGACAGCAGAATTCATGGTTCCATTTACCACAGCAAGTCTTCCAGGTCCTGAAGCAGCAAAACAGCCCCAGACCATCACGCTACCACCACCATATTTTACTGTTGGTATGATGTTCCTTTTCTGAAATGCCGTGTTACTTTTACGCCAGATGTAATGGGACATACACCTTCCAAAAACTTCAACTTTTGTCTCGTCAGTCCACAGAGTATTTTCCCAAAAGTCTTGGGGATCATCAAGATGTTTTCTGGCAAAACTGAGACGAGCCTTTATGTTCTTTTTGCTCAGCAGTGGTTTTCGTCTTGGAACTCTGCCATGCAGGCCATTTTTGCCCAGTCTCTTTCTTATGGTGGAGTCATGAACACTGACCTTAATTGAGGCAAGTGAGGCCTGCAGTTCTTTGGATGTTGTTCTGGGGTCTTTTGTGACCTCTTGGATGAGTCGTCGCTGCGCTCTTGGGGTAATTTTGGTCGGCCGGCCACTCCTGGGAAGGTTCACCACTGTTCCATGTTTTCGCCATTTGTGGATAATGGCTCTCACTGTGGTTCGCTGGAGTCCCAAAGCTTTAGAAATGGCTTTGTAACCTTTTCCAGACTGATAGATCTCAATTACTTTGTTTCTCATTTGTTCCTGAATTTCTTTGGATCGCAGCATGATGTCTAGCTTTTGAGGATCTTTTGGTCTACCTCACTTTGTCAGGCAGGTCCTATTTAAGTGATTTCTTGATTGAGAACAGGTGTGGCAGTAATCAGGCCTGGGTGTGGCTAGAGAAATTGAACTCAGCTTTCCAAAGATGTGATAAACCACAGTTAATTTATGTTTTAACAGGGGGGGGGGGGG
>NW_022289569.1:0-1311 GCF_004355925.1 Anarrhichthys ocellatus
TATATGTGTGTGTGTATATGTGTGTATATGTATATATGTATGCATGCATGCTGTAACAACATTTTGATGAGTTTGATACAGTGCAATTAAAAGAAAATGGAAAAATATATATGTGGCAAAACAAATACTCCTTGAATAGCTATACCACATTTTTTTCAATTGTACTGTCAAAAGAGATATTTTTCCCAATAATAATTCACCATAATTAATAAAAAGAACATTTTACCAAAATAACTGTTGTAGTTTAACAAGGTGGAGCCCATCGATGTATGAAGTGATATTTGATCACACTACACTTGATAACAGTGAAGTTATTGAATATGTTTTACTTTGTCTTTTCGGCGTTGCACTTTGTAGACGGTCCCTGCTCACTCGTCTCACAGCCGGCCGCACAGAGGCCCAATCCCAATGTCCCCCCCTAAACCCTCAAACCCTGAACCCTCAAGGACTTACTGACGTCACCTGTTGAGTGGTTGAGTGTGAGAGACTGTGAGGGCTTGAAGTGGTGTAAATATGAACGGGACAGCACTTTGCTGCAACATATCACGTTGCCATGAAAATGACAAAAAATATGATGTATAATTGTGTGCATTTATTTTATATTTTGTACTCCCTGATGTGAAAGTCTTTCAGGCTCTTTCCTCACAAGATGAGGTAATTTATTATAATCTATTTACTCGTTTTTCTCAAAACAGCTTCAATGACAAAATCAAATATTTGATGAATACATAAATACATATCTTCTGATTTCATGTTTATTTTTTGTTCCATCTTTAACCCTTAATGTTTCTGAGTAAATGTAATACTCCAGGCTGAACACACGTGAGCCGTCCTCTTTGTTCACCTTTTTTTTTTACGTCTTCACCTTTTTTTTTACGTCTTCATGCGTCCACTGGTTACCCCGTGTTTAAGGTCACATTGCAATGATTTGTGGGTAATTCCCTTACCGTAAGTCAGGGTTCATAAAGGGCTCAAAATGTCTGCCAGAGAGCCCTCATACACTTGATGATTTGACAGTGGGACAGCCCTAAACCCTCACGGACTTCGCGGGAGCGCGCCTGAAAGTCCGTGAGTCCGTAAGGGGGGGACATTGGGATTTGGCCAGTGAGACCGACGTTATTCTTCAGCTCGGAGGAAGTGTTCGGGTTCGGGTTTGAACAACGTTTCGCTAACGAGTTATTGATCCGAGAAGTCCCAATCTGTGAATAGCGTTCCAACTTTACCGAACTAGTCTGTCAGCTTCTGTTCATCTCGATCTTCTAAATAGCTCGACGACACACTCCGCCTCAGTAGAGCGTAGAATATTTAATG
>NW_022289570.1:0-1311 GCF_004355925.1 Anarrhichthys ocellatus
CATCTTCAGGGTTGTGCAATTTAGATCCGTTGGTTTCCAATGTTTATCTGATTGACATGCAATGTTTCAAGTAACGCACCAGTGTTTCAATAAGGCGTTAAAGAGGACGAATGCCAGCAAGTAAACATGGTAGAAATGAGCATGTATAGAATGCAGGAATTAAGAGTCAAGAAAGAATGGTTGAAGTGAGTGACTGTAGTGACTACAATAAGTCTTTTAATGTTATGAGAGTATTGTATTCAGACAAACCTGCATCTATCTTTGTTCACAAGCCTTAAAAAAAAAAAAAAAAGATACTTTTATCAGGTTTCTCTTAAGTTTGAAGTCACATTCACAAGACAGACAAAGTAGGAGCTAAATAAAACCATTACTTCCTGTCTCAACACATGGGACATTTTTGTTTCCATGGGACTGGTCTTATGACAGCTGCTACTTCCATCCACATGGTCATAACTGAGTCAAGAAGCTTCGTTTTTACTATGGCTGTTTATTCGTTCAGTCATGCTGAAAACTGTGAGTGTACAGTTCTAGCACTGTTTGACTTACCATATACGTGTACACACTGTAACTATAGAAATAATGGAGGCTTACGTAATGTTTACTTAGCTTTAATTAGTGCAAAGGAAAGAATAATGACAAGTTGAACACCGCAACAAAAGACATAGTTTAAAACAAACTATGAAAAACAAAACAAAACATATTTTACATCAGTGTGAGAACTACTGCTTCCACTAACTACTACAACAGTAACTCGCTGTGTGAGGAGAAGCGCGCCAAACTTCATTTTGCTCCGTTTTTCGGGGTTTTCCGGGATTTTCGGGAAAACCGCTGGGCGAATCTCTCCAAAAAATAGAATGCACACTATTCCCGATCAGGCCGCACGTTTTGATGTATTTTTCACGCCGCTGTTGGCAACGCTGTGTGAGGAGAAGCGCGGCAAACTTTTGGATAAACCTGATTGTTATTATGATTAAGCCCGATGGATAATATACAGTGTGCTGTGTGCTGTGTATGTGGCACAGGCAGTTTTACTGCCTGTGCCACAAAGCCACACTGAATTACTTTTTCACCCCGAATAATCATTTTTAGCCATGCTAGCACCATTAAGGGATTGCCAGTCGAACACGCTAAACAGCAGCATATTAACATTGTGATCATGTTAGCATAGTTCATCAGCATTGAGCACAGGCTCACGGAGCTGCTAGCATGGCTGTAGACTCTTAGTCCAACTGCTTAACACAGGTTTCACTGCACTGAATAAAGAATGAGCCTTGGTCTAAACATGAACATATCCGCTGTGGACCAGGATGA
>NW_022289571.1:0-1310 GCF_004355925.1 Anarrhichthys ocellatus
GGGGAGGTGGGGAGGAGGCGCATCCCTGCTGCAGCCGCAAAGGTGTCGCAGAGCTGAACTGAAAGACGACTGGTGTGATCATGACCGTTTGATTACCTGTTTTCTGCGGGATGAAAGAAGCCTCCTTATTTTATTTTTCTCCTCAGCCAACACTACAAATTACACGTGTTTATTGTTGGTTATAAAATTGCATGTGGAGCGATAAATCATGCAGCGAAGTCTCAGTTGTCACATTGCACCAGTCTGTCTATCGGCACACTGAATTACAAATTACAACCTCATTACTGAGAAAGAAAGACATTCTAAATCATCTTCAAAATGACTGACAAAACAGTTGGATTCTGCTCTCTGTGGGCTGTGACTGAAATTACCTCATTTGAGATATTTGCATACGATTCTGACACGTGCAATTAAACTGAAGTGTGCTGGAGATCAGATTAAAAAAATGTCTCCCAAAATATTAACATATCATTTATAAATGTTTGAGTTTGTCTGAGACATTATTTCAAAATGCATGACAGAAATAGAGACACATTTACAAATGAAACAAAAACCATCTGAACAAAATAGTTGTGTTGTTGGTATTAGAGCTAAACTAAAGTGTTATTGTTCAAAGTCGTTCAAGTGTTGAATAATCCGGGGAAAAGACATCAGGTAACATAACATAACATTCAGTAAAACTAAAGAGTGAAATTCTTCAGGCAGAACCAAATGTGAAGCGGATTACAACAGAAAAGCCGTGAAGGTGTTTGTATTGGTCTCAGCCCGGGTCCAGCATCCTCCACTCATCATGTGGCTTCTTGTTCCCTCGCAAAACACACGAATCACACAGATCACGACCACACATAATACTCGAGGACAGGAACTTCATATAAGTCAAGTGCAAATACATGTGCAAAAAGCAGCATTTTAAGAAAACATTTCTAGAATAAAAAAAAGTAGTGCTGGGCAACGATTCAAATATTTAATCGTGATTAATTGCATGGATTTTTTGCTATTAATCGCAATTAATCTCATTGTTATGGAAAAGTTCAATAATGAATTCAAAAGTAGTGTATTGCGCACTTTTATTTTAAAGTACTGCTATATGAACAAAAGGGCAATAACATTTGGTTCACGAGATGCAGGTAGCATGTTTTATACTTAATGTGAATATAATTCATACTTTGTTGGCATCTTATTCTGAAATCCGGATGTTCGTCTGAAGAAACCGGATGTTGTCTCACGTTAATCTTTCCGCTAACTTTCAAAGTCCTTCGCTTGCTCCCGATCTGTGCCGTTTAAATGCGTTTACCGTGAATGTCAGCATA
>NW_022289572.1:0-1310 GCF_004355925.1 Anarrhichthys ocellatus
CTAACCTCAGCGCTAACCTCAGCTCTAACCTCAGCGCTAACCTCAGCCCTAACCTCAGCAGCTAACCTCAGCTCTAACCTCAGCGCTAACCTCAGCGCTAACCTCAGCCCTAACCTCAGCCCTAACCTCAGCCCTAACCTCAGCTCTAACCTCAGCCCTAACCTCAACCCTAACCTCAACCCTAACCTCAGCTCTAACCTCAGCTCTAACCTCAGCTCTAACCTCAGCCCTAACCTCAGCCCTAACCTCAGCAGCTAACCTCAGTAGCTAACTCTGAGGCTACACTACAATACGCAACATCCATGAAAAAAGATCTTCTGAATATAAAACTCTGAGTGTGTCTGAACACTTTACAGTTTGTAGACTCAGTAGATTTACACACATTTTAATGTTGTATTCAAGTATTCATAGCAGAAATATAAACATAGACACACACACACACATATGTATACATCCATACATATATATTTACACACACATATACACACATATATATATTATATACATATATACATATATATATATGTATATATATATATATATATATATATATATATATATATACACACAGCGGTGGATTAAACGTCTCCGATCTCACCAGCAGTCGTTTCCGTCACAAACATCACGTCATGCCGTCTGACCCTCATCCTCTGTCTCATGCTCACAGCATCATGACGCTGGTTTCAGTCTCTGAACCACACTAGTTCATTTCACAGCATATTAAAAACAGTAAAACTTCACATTACTGCTGACAGAGTTCATTCTGGAACAAGCTCCTAATGATGTCGCTGTTTTCTGCTCAGAGGCTGGAGAGTGGAGCTGAACATGTGTTTAGAGCCGAGGGTGGTCCTCCAGGAGAGGTCCTCTCATCATCAACATCGATGCTTCAGGTTCAGGGAGCTGGAACATAATCAGACAAATGAATGCATCAGATTACAGAATACATTCTGTAGACATTACAGTGTCCAACATGTAGCATCTTGTATCTCTGGAACTAAAGAGTTCTGCTACGACTGCCACCAATCAGATCGTTTAAATGTTCATGAGAGAAGTTTCAGCTCGATTTAATGCTGAAGGATTGATGTTGATGCTTTTGTTCTGGTCACGTTTAAAGTGTCTCAGTTTCCTCTGAAGAGTCTCTTGAGCATTTTTAATATGTCACTCGTGTCACTAGTTTGTCTCGTGGACTTCCTGCTAAATAAACATTTTCGTGCCGTATCTTTCTCCTCCTCCGACTCTTAAAGCTCTGATCACAACGGACAAACACAACCGACCAATCTGTGTTCTGTCTCCCGTGATGAAAAGGTTAC
>NW_022289573.1:0-1310 GCF_004355925.1 Anarrhichthys ocellatus
TTACTTAAGACCAATACAAAGAAAGGATTTTTAGAAATCTTGGCCAAGTGAAAAGTATGAACATGAAAAGTATGAGCATGTACAGCACTCAATACTTAGTTGGGGCTCCTTTTGCCTGAATTACTGCAGCAATGCGGCGTGGCATGGAGTCGATCAGTCTGTGGCACTGCTCAGGTGTTATGAGAGCCCAGGTTGCTCTGATAGTGGCCTTCAGCTCTTCTGCATTGTTGGGTCTGGCATTTCGCATCATCCTCTTCACAAGGTTAAGGTCAGGTGAGTTTGCTGGCCAATTAAGAACAGGGATACCATGGTCCTTAAACCAGGTACTGGTTGCTTTGGCACTGTGTGCAGGTGCCAAGTCCTGTTGGAAAATGAAATCTGCATCTCCATAAAGTTAGTCAGCAGCAGGAAGCATGAAGCGCTCTAAAACTTCCTGGTATACGGCTGCGTTGACCTTGGACCTCAGAAAACACAGTGGACCAACACCAGCAGATGACATGGCACCCCAAACCATCACTGACTGTGGAAACTTTACACTGGACCTCAAGCAACGTGGATTGTGTGTCTCTCCTCTCTTCCTCCAGACTCTGGGACCCTGATTTCCAAAGGAAATGCAAAATTTACTTTCATCAGAGAACATAACTTTGGACCACTCAGCAGCAGTCCAGTCCTTTTTGTCTTTAGCCCAGGCGAGACGCTTCTGACGCTGTCTATCGTTCAAGAGTGGCTTGAAACAAGGAATGCCACAGCTGAAACCCATGTCTTGCATACGTCTCTGCGTAGTGGTTCTTGAAGCACTGACTCCAGCTGCAGTCCACTCTTTCTGAATCTCCCCCACATTTTTGAATCGGTTTTGTTTCACAATCCTCTCCAGGGTGCGGTTATCCCTATTGCTTGTACACTTTTTTCTACCACATCTTTTCCTTCCCTTCGCCTCTCTATTAATGTGCTTGGACACAGAGCTCTGTGAACAGCCAGCCTCTTTTGCAATGACCTTTTGTGTCTTGCCCTCCTTGTGCAAGGTGTCAATGATCGTCTTTTGGACAACTGTCAAGTCAGCAGTCTTCCCCATGATTGTGTAGCCTACAGAACTAGACTGAGAGACCATTTAAAGGCCTTTGCAGGTGTTTAGAGTTAATTAGCTAATTAGAGTGTGGCACCGGGTGTCTTCAATATTGAACCTTTTCACAATATTCTAATTTTCTGAGATACTGAATTTGGGATTTTCCTTAGTTGTCAGTTATAATCATCAAAATTAAAAGAAATAAACATTTGAAATATATCAGTCTGTGTGTAATGAATGAATATAA
>NW_022289574.1:936-1309 GCF_004355925.1 Anarrhichthys ocellatus
TGTGTGTGTGTGTGTGTGTGTGTGTGTGTGTGTGTGTGTGTGTGTGTATGTGTATGTGTATGTGTGTGTGTGTGTGTCAGGTTGGCTCAGACCTTAAGGTGTGTGTCGTGCACATTCACCACCTGCAGAGGAGACGCGATGGCCAATCACCTGACAGAGAGGCCAGAACATCACTGCATCATGAGGACACTCAACGGTCAGACACGCACACACACAACGGTCAGACACGCACACACACACATTATTTCCACAGTGTGTAGTAACTGAGTTTGTTGTTTCAGAGCTGCGAGTCAACGGATCTGAAACACAGAACCAAGAAACTTCTCACAGGTGAACACTGATCATCAATGATCTGATCAGCGGCTCCTTCACA
>NW_022289575.1:0-1419 GCF_004355925.1 Anarrhichthys ocellatus
AGAGAATGCAGCTTTAACACATGAAGCACTGACTTCACTTTAAAGAATCAGGTTGTATTCTGGTCATCTTTAAGATGATATGTTCGATGTTTCGTTTACAACTTAATATCTTCTGTTTTTACATCTTAAGTTTGTCCTGAGTGTTGCCTGACAGGAGAGTCTGCCTGAGAGCCTTAAGTCAGGGAAAAACAGCTCATTCGCACTCTCTCTCTCTCTCTCTCTCTCTCTCTCTCTCTAGTAGATGACGGGACAGCCGCCAGGCTTGGTTTCTGAGGTGGTTTCCATGGTAACGCTGAGCCTCACTCTGACCTGATTGTTAAAAAAACAATGAAGGAAAACTTCAAAGAGGAGCTGCTCAGTTCAGTTGCTTAGCAACAAGGCTCAGTGGCAGGACTCTCGTTTCATCACTAATATCACATGATATGAGATAGAGATGAGATGATATGAAATAGAGATGAGATAGAGATGAGATAGAGATGAGATAGAGATGAGATGAAATAGAGATGATATGAGATAGACATGAGATGAGATGAAACATAGATGAGATGATACGAGATAGAGATGAGATGAAATAGATATGAGATGAGATAGAGATGATATGAAATAGAGATGAGATAGAGATGAGATAGAGATGAGATAGAGATGAGATAGATGCATAGAGATAGAGATGAGATAGAGATGAGATAGAAATGAGATGAAATAGAGATGAGAGATAGACATGAGATGAGATGAAATAGAGATGAGATGAGACAGAGATGATATGAAATATAGATGAGATGATATGAGATAGAGATGAGATGAAATATAGATGAGATGAGATAGACATGAGATGAAATATAGATGAGATAGAGATGATGTGAAATAGAGATGAGATGAGATGAAATATAGATGCGATGATATGAGATAGAGATGGGATAGAGATGAGGTGAGATGGAGATGATATGAGATAGAGATGAGATGACATAGAGATGGTAATGGGATAGAGATGATAATGAGACAGAGATGATATGAGATAGAGATGAGATAGAGATGATATGAGATAGAGATGAGATAGAGATGAGATAGAGATGAGATAGAGATGATATGGGATAGAGATGAGATAGAGATGAGATGAGATGGAGATGATATGAAATAGAGATGAGATGAGATAGACATGAGATGGGATGAGATTGAGATGAGATAGAGATGATGTGAGATAGAGATGATATGAGATAATATGAGATGAGATGAGATATAGATGATATGAAATAGAGATGATATGAGATGAGATGAAATATAGATGAGATGAGATAGCCATGAGATGAAATATAGATGAGATGAGATAGAGATGAGATGAAATAGAGATGAGATGATATAGAGATGAGATGAGATTGAGATGAGATAGAGATGATATGAGATAGAGATGATATGAGATAGAGA
>NW_022289576.1:0-1309 GCF_004355925.1 Anarrhichthys ocellatus
AAAAAAGTAGAAAAGTCATAGTATAGTATGTCGAAAAAAGTAGAAAAAAGTCGTAGTATAGTATGTCGAAAAAAGTCAAAGTATAGTATGTCGAAAAAAGTCATACTATATGTCTACATTTTTTTTAAGTCATAGTATAGCTTAGCATGTCGGAAAAAAGTAGAAAAGTCATAGTATAGTATGTCGAAAAAAGTCACAGTATAGTATGTCGAAAAAAGTCATACTATATGTCTACATTTTTTTTAAGTCATAGTATAGCTTAGCATGTCGAAAAAAGTAGAAAAGTCATAGTATAGCATGTCGAAAAAAGTGAAAAAAGTCGTAGTATAGTATGTCGAAAAAAGTAGAAAAGTCATAGTATAGCATGTCGAAAAAAGTCATAGTATATGTCTACATTTTTTTTAAGTCTTTTTTTTAAGTCATAGTATAGCTTAGCATGTCGGAAAAAAGTAGAAAAGTCATAGTATAGTATGTCGAAAAAAGTAGAAAAGTCATAGTATAGTATGTCGAAAAAAGTACAAAAGTCATAGTATAGCATGTCTTCAAAAGTCGAAAAAAGGTCATAGCATAGTATGTCGAAAAAAGTAGAAAAGTCATAGTATAGTATGTCGAAAAAAGTAGAAAAGTCATAGTATAGCATGTCGAAAAAAGTGAAAAAAGTCGTAGTATAGTATGTCGAAAAAAGTCATACTATATGTCTACATTTTTTTTAAGTCATAGTATAGCTTAGCATGTCGGAAAAAAGTAGAAAAGTCATAGTATAGTATGTCGAAAAAAGTCACAGTATAGTATGTCGAAAAAAGTCATACTATATGTCTACATTTTTTTTAAGTCATAGTATAGCTTAGCATGTCGAAAAAAGTAGAAAAGTCATAGTATAGCATGTCGAAAAAAGGTCATAGCATAGTATGTCGAAAAAAGTAGAAAAGTCATAGTATAGCATGTCGAAAAAAGTGAAAAAAGTCGTAGTATAGTATGTCGAAAAAAGTAGAAAAGTCATACTATAGCATGTCGAAAAAAGTCATAGTATATGTCTACATTTTTTTTAAGTCTTTTTTTTAAGTCATAGTATAGCTTAGCATGTCGGAAAAAAGTAGAAAAGTCATAGTATAGTATGTCGAAAAAAGTAGAAAAGTCATAGTATAGTATGTCGAAAAAAAGTAGAAAAGTCATAGTATAGCATGTCGAAAAAAGTGAAAAAAGTCGTAGTATAGTATGTCGAAAAAAGTAGAAAAGTCATAGTATAGCATGTCGAAAAAAGTGAAAAAAGTCATACTATATGTCTACATTTTTTTTAAGTCATAGTATA
>NW_022289577.1:0-1309 GCF_004355925.1 Anarrhichthys ocellatus
AGGAGGAGAGCTAGTAACGTTAGCAGCACCGCTAACGGCTAACCAACGGAGGTTCACTTCAGTTACATGATGATGCCTTCAGGCTCTGCTCAGTGAACATGAGTACTGGCTGAAGGTACATTATAATGTTATCATGATGTGTTCACATGTCATCTGTAAAATGTAGTTTTGGTGATAAACTTGAATAAATCCAGTAGTTTGAAGGAGATGTTTTCATGTTAATATAAAACAGATATTAGAGATGAATTATGAACTGTTTAAATGTTATATTTGCTCCCTTTTGTCTTCTGTGCTGATCCGAACTGTGAGTCTTATGATCCGTTGCACCACTAATATGTACTGTACAAACACACACACACACACACACACACACAACTGTGTCCCAGTGTGTGGTTCCTCATGTGTGTGTGTGTGTGCAGGAGAACAGTGAGTACATGCTGTACCTGAGGCAGAGCCAGCAGGAGATCCTGAAGGAGGAGGAGAGGAGGTATCGCTTCCTGGCTGAGAAACATTGTGGCCTCACTCAGTCACTGCTCTTCCTCATCAACAAGGTACACACACACACACACACACACACACACACACACACACACACACACATTTCTTGTATCTGCTGAGATTTAACGAGGAGCTCGCTTCTCCTCCTCTGGTGTCAGACCGGAGCTTCTCTCCAACAGAAGGCAGACGGATGGAAGGAGAAAGTCAACGAGACCAGAGGGTCCAGACCTCGAACCCCGACTCACCTGGATCAAGACGCCCAGGTACATTATTTGTGATCCGCTGTGAACGTCTTAAACTAAGATAATTAGTATCCTCGGCCTCTAAAGGAGCTGAACTGGCTTCAGAATGCTGCACCGGGGACGTGATTGATGGAGAAAGTAGCGTAGATGATCCGATGAGAGGCCTCAGGCTTTAATTATCAACTGAGGAGAGAAAACAGGGTTTCAACGAGGCGCTGATATTACTTAATTATATCATGTAAGAAGCCGAGGCTGAACGGCTTCATGTGTTCTTGTAAACGTGACGTCTCACTGAGGTAAATGTGTCGGCCTGTAAATCTGCCTCAGTGCTTCTCCTTCGTGTTATCAATAAAGTTACTTTGAATCCGTAAGTCTCGTGTTCGGATTCTCTGAGAAGTCTCCTTCACATGTTCCTGTTACCTTGTGATGTCTCTACCGAGGTTTGAGGAGAAGTGGTGAGGAAAGGACACAGACTGATTTAAGCTCCACCAGCTCTATATGTTCTATGAACGACATTAATGCATTAACGTGTTTCCTGTTGCAGCTGCGAGGTTCAGTGAGCTCTCTGC
>NW_022289578.1:0-1309 GCF_004355925.1 Anarrhichthys ocellatus
AAAAAAGTAGAAAAGTCATAGTATAGTATGTCGAAAAAAGTAGAAAAAAGTCGTAGTATAGTATGTCGAAAAAAGTCAAAGTATAGTATGTCGAAAAAAGTCATACTATATGTCTACATTTTTTTTAAGTCATAGTATAGCTTAGCATGTCGGAAAAAAGTAGAAAAGTCATAGTATAGTATGTCGAAAAAAGTCACAGTATAGTATGTCGAAAAAAGTCATACTATATGTCTACATTTTTTTTAAGTCATAGTATAGCTTAGCATGTCGAAAAAAGTAGAAAAGTCATAGTATAGCATGTCGAAAAAAGTGAAAAAAGTCGTAGTATAGTATGTCGAAAAAAGTAGAAAAGTCATAGTATAGCATGTCGAAAAAAGTCATAGTATATGTCTACATTTTTTTTAAGTCTTTTTTTTAAGTCATAGTATAGCTTAGCATGTCGGAAAAAAGTAGAAAAGTCATAGTATAGTATGTCGAAAAAAGTAGAAAAGTCATAGTATAGTATGTCGAAAAAAGTACAAAAGTCATAGTATAGCATGTCTTCAAAAGTCGAAAAAAGGTCATAGCATAGTATGTCGAAAAAAGTAGAAAAGTCATAGTATAGTATGTCGAAAAAAGTAGAAAAGTCATAGTATAGCATGTCGAAAAAAGTGAAAAAAGTCGTAGTATAGTATGTCGAAAAAAGTCATACTATATGTCTACATTTTTTTTAAGTCATAGTATAGCTTAGCATGTCGGAAAAAAGTAGAAAAGTCATAGTATAGTATGTCGAAAAAAGTCACAGTATAGTATGTCGAAAAAAGTCATACTATATGTCTACATTTTTTTTAAGTCATAGTATAGCTTAGCATGTCGAAAAAAGTAGAAAAGTCATAGTATAGCATGTCGAAAAAAGGTCATAGCATAGTATGTCGAAAAAAGTAGAAAAGTCATAGTATAGCATGTCGAAAAAAGTGAAAAAAGTCGTAGTATAGTATGTCGAAAAAAGTAGAAAAGTCATACTATAGCATGTCGAAAAAAGTCATAGTATATGTCTACATTTTTTTTAAGTCTTTTTTTTAAGTCATAGTATAGCTTAGCATGTCGGAAAAAAGTAGAAAAGTCATAGTATAGTATGTCGAAAAAAGTAGAAAAGTCATAGTATAGTATGTCGAAAAAAAGTAGAAAAGTCATAGTATAGCATGTCGAAAAAAGTGAAAAAAGTCGTAGTATAGTATGTCGAAAAAAGTAGAAAAGTCATAGTATAGCATGTCGAAAAAAGTGAAAAAAGTCATACTATATGTCTACATTTTTTTTAAGTCATAGTATA
>NW_022289579.1:0-1308 GCF_004355925.1 Anarrhichthys ocellatus
CTGATCGTGGATCAGTTACGTCGTGGCTCAGAGCAGAATCAGTCTCAAAACCCTCCACGAGCATTTAGCTTTTCATTGGTTCAAAAGGAGCTCTTAAAACGGTTAAATGAGGAACAATCCGGTCGACGGGTTCGTCCTCAACCAAGAGTTTACTTTTTTTAAAGTACGTTTTACTGTTGAACGAGTACACACGTTGTTTTTATTTATAACCAAAAAAACTTGATAGAAGACGGAGCCTCAGACAACAGATTTAAATCTCTTTTATTTAGAAGTTTTCTTTTACTTCATATCAAACAAACAGAAGCTCTTTAGACACTTAAAGGTAATTAAGTGAAGTTTGTGATGGTGTTCGTATGGAAGCTTTATACTGATTTAAACTTTATATCAGCAGATATTCTGACTTTAGAAACATGTCGTAATGTTGCGTCTACACTCTAATATGATCTGTTTTTATGATAACAATGAAAATAAAAAAATGCAGATTTTAGGATATTTGACAAATTTAAATACGAGTGAATCAGTTGTTCTATAGAAATATGAATTTCCATAGAAATGAGCAGCATTAGATCCAAACTGTACTGTCCTTAAAGAGCAGCGTTTCCTCTGAATGAAAAGGAAGAAGCTCTCGTACATTCCGGTCGTGTTTCAATAAACAGACCTTCAGTGTAACCTGATCATTTACAGGATGAAAAGCAGACTCGGGACTTGGTCATAGAACAAAGAAATGTAACAATAAAACCTCCTCACCTTTCATCTCCTCCCTCTCCTCTCTCCTCTCTCCTCTCCTCTCCCCTCCTCTCCTCTCCTCTCCTCTCCTCTCCTCTCCCCTCCTCTCCTCTCCTCTCCCCTCCTCTCCTCTCCTCTCCCCTCCTCTCCTCTCTCCTCCCTACGGTACATTACAGTGTTGCTAGCCAGCTCCACTCCAGCATATGTCCAATTAGGCCTGAAAGGCAAAGCGGAACTGTTCTGCCTGTGATTCGTCTCCGCGGGGGTCCTGTCCGAGCGTCGCGCTGGAGCGCCTCTCCCTTCTGATCGTGCGGCGCGGCGGTTTATGGTTAACCAAAATGGTGGAGTAATTATTGTTTTTGGTGTAAGGGGGAAACAGGAGTCGCTTGAAGAGAGCTGTATTCCCCTGCGCTGTGATAGTTTGATTACAGTGCTGCTGGCTGCCGCATGCCGACACAGGAGCAGGAGGAGGGGGGAGGAGGAGGAGGAGGCGCACACACACACACACAGATAGGTACTTATAGTACACAAGCATGCATACGCCCAGGGGAAATTGAGTATACACACACACACACACACACA
>NW_022289580.1:0-1307 GCF_004355925.1 Anarrhichthys ocellatus
ACACACACATCAAACACTGGTTATGAAACACAGCTGTGTGTGTGTGTTAGTTACTGAATACATCACTGTGTCTCCATTCATGTCGCTGCTCTTTGTTCACAAATCAATCTGATTGGATCCTCCGTGTGGAGCCTGTGGACCAATCACAGCGGAGGAAAACCAGACTGAGAAAAAACTCTTAATATCAAAGTGAAACCAACAAAGAAAAATTATGACACAAAATAAAACATAACAGGAGGTTTAATAAGTAAACAACATTTTATTATCTGTACAAGCAGCTGGTTAGCTTAGCTTAGCACAGGGGTCGGCAACCTTTTCTATCCAAAGAGCCAGTTTGCTCTATTTTCCACCAAATAAAATGTGTCTGGAGCCGCAAAAACTATTTGATATCACGGCTTATAAAGTTGTATATATAGTTATATTATATATACAAAAACAATAGTTTGTTTTATTTATGAAAATATAGAACAAGTATAAAGACAATTCTTGACATTTTATTGCTATTTTACCTGTTATAACAATAGCAAGCTCTCATGAAGAGGAGAGTTTGCTGCAGCAGCTGAGAATTCGCTCTTTGTCGCTCATCTCCAGCGTGACACTGTTCAGCACATGCTGTGTGCTTGTTGTGGAAGCATACAGTAAGCCAGCATCGTTGGCAGTGAAAGCAAATGAAGACGTCCACACAGAGTTAAACTCTATTTTCCTCCGTGACTTTTCTTTTTTTGGATTTATCCATTGATCGTTTACAGAGGGTGGGGGTCTGAAAATCAGGATCAGCCACCTGCAGGGAAAAGCTCTTGACAGAGGTAGAGGATTTAACTGCCTGTGGGAATAATTAACATAAGATTCTGTTCATTCTTGCTTATAAATTATATTCTCTCTGAACACGTTTCTGTTGTTGGAGAATGTCATGTGAGATAACTTCTTCGATTAGCGAAATATTCCTGCTCTTCTTTCTATTTCCTCGTCTCAGCCCCGTGTGTCACGTGTGTGTAAACCTCAGAATACTCATATTTGATTGGCTGAGCTGCATCACGTGATGTGATTTGCAACGCATTGGTCGGTGTGTTTCCTGCACCGCCGAACAAGTGCCATAACGGCTGAATAAGAGGCGCCGGTTAAAGTTTAAACTCAGTGCCCAATATGTATAATTCCGAATTATCTATCGTTTTTTAGTTCCTGGGTCCGGATCCGGTCCGCCAGTTGGGGACCTCAGGGAGCCGCAACAGAGAGGCTAAAGAGCCGGTGAAGTAGACCAGCATGTCTCAGTGTTCTCATGGTCCTCGTGAAGTAGACCAGCATGTCTC
>NW_022289582.1:0-1307 GCF_004355925.1 Anarrhichthys ocellatus
CTTAAAGAGACACACACACACACACACACACACACAAGCACTCTCGCTTCCTCCCTCACCTGTAGCTTTTCATCACTTACTCACCCTTTGTCTCTGTCTTTCTGCATCTCGCCTCAGTTGGCTCTCAGATGGTAGGCTCCATCTGAGAGCCTAGAGATGACTGCAGCGGTAGTGATACATATTTTGCCATCGACAGACAGGTGAACCTCAAAGGAAAAGCTCACCATTTCTTTTCGCCTATTTACTAATTTGTTGAGTGTTAGATTTAGAAGACGGATACCACTGTTGGGATCTGACTATATGGCTTCGACATGTGCTGTGGAACAAAGAGAGTCAGGCCTTCCCTTTTGCAAGCAAAGGTTTCATCCTGATTGTAGTTTGAGCACCAAACCCCCAGCTCTGAAGAAATTCACATTAGGGTGTGAGTTTCCTCCCCCCAAAACTATGCGTTCCTGAAGTTACCTGAAAGCAGCGCTGCAATCTAATTGGCCGAGAGCCAAGACAACCCAGGACCCCTGTGGTTCAGCCACTGTTCTACAAAACTACCTGCAACCCCCACCTCAAGGCTTTTTCCCTTCGACCTCCGTCGAGCTAGGGAGCACACCAACGTTGTTTCCCTTTTCAACAAAATCCTAGGTCTAACAGTTTATATTCGCTGGCCGAATTCACCAAACTATCTATTTTATCTTTGTTCGTATCCACGAAGCGAACCCTTTTATTCCTGCAGAAGTGAAGAAGCAAGACTTCTTCAGAGAGAGAGAGAGAGAGAACTTCCACTCTCCACCAAGCGCCTCGTTTGCTCTGGCCATAAGGACGTGAAAATCCCTGATCCAGACGAAGCGATTCTCTCCTACCGAGAGAACACCTCCCGCGGCCCGCAGCCGCGCTGCCTGGGCCCATCGAAGCTCAGAAGAACCCCTCAGAAGAACCCCCCTCAATCACCACGATTGCATCGTACCGTAAGGCGAAATAGAGTCTGGGCAGAGTTAGAGAGAGTTCATTTGTGTTTATTTTATCTTGTTTGTGTGCTTAAAGTACTGTTCATTTTTATAACGTGGTATATGCTTTATGATCACCGACACTGGCGATCCCTGAAATTGCTAGTGTTGTGTAGAAGTTGGCGTGTATTCTATGCTACTGTGATTCGTGTCGAGACAGCCGCAGTGAGGTCGAAGTTGCTTCTCATCAGTTCAGGAGGTCAGAACCGCCGGCTGAGACAAAGAGTCGCGGTTCTTGCTCCCCTGGTTGAGAGAGCAATCTTCCGTACTCCAGCGCGGCGCGAAGGATCTTAATCTCTTGTTTTATTT
>NW_022289583.1:0-445 GCF_004355925.1 Anarrhichthys ocellatus
TGTGTGTGTGTGTGTGTGTGTGTGTGTGTGTGTGTGTGTGAGTGTGTGTGTGTGTGTGTGTGTGTGTGTGTGTGTGTGTGTGTGTGTGTGAGAGTGTGTCTTTCTGCAGACGCAGAGAAAGGTCTTTGCAAATGTTTTAACTGTTTCTTTGGCTGTTTTCTTTCTTTTTAAACATCTCTTATTGTCTTGTATTGAAAAGGGAAACAATGAGGTAATAATGAGACGCATCACATATATACCAAACAAAATAAAAACAAAGATCAAATGTAGGATAATGTAAGAAAAATAATAATAAAATAGAAGAAATTAGAGGTAAAAAATATTCAAATATAATAAAAATAGATAAATAAAATGAATAATAATAATAAGCAGCCCTAACAACCATCAGATTAGGTCCTCTTTCTGCTCATTGATTAGAATGTCATTGTGGACATTTTAAGAAATT
>NW_022289583.1:545-1306 GCF_004355925.1 Anarrhichthys ocellatus
CTTATTGTCTTGTATTGAAAAGGGAAACAATGAGGTAATAATGAGACACATCACATATATACCAAACAAAATAAAAACAAAGATCAAATGTAGGATAATGTAAGAAAAATAATAATAAAATAGAAGAAATTAGAGGTAAAAAATATTCAAATATAATAAAAATAGATAAATAAAATGAATAATAATAATAAGCAGCCCTAACAACCATCAGATTAGGTCCCCTTTCTGCTCATTGATTAGAATGTCATTGTGGACATTTTAAGAAATTCAACATTTTACCAAAAATACATAAAGTTTGTCGTTCTGTAAGAAAGCTCATCTTTTCACGAGCCAAGTGTAAAAGCTCGTTCCTCTTTCTACGGGTGTTCACTTCTCTCCGCTGAATGCCGGCCTGGAGGTCGGCGATAAGAGAGTTGTTTTTGGAGAATCTGCCCTCATGGTGCGCGTGTGTGTGCGTGCGTGTGCGTGTGTGCACGGCTCTCTGTGACAGAAGTTCGGATGGAAATGGAGGTGTAGCTGGAAACAGGAGGTCTGCAGATGCCCGTCCGGCTGAGAGCTGCGAGGTCCCTCCCTTTGAGACGGAGTATCCATTCAGAGTCAATGAGCTGGGTCAAAGCCTGCACGTCAGGCTGCAGCTCGGCCGAGCACCGGGGCGGTCCAAGAGGTCAGTCGTATTCACATGGCGCTGTCATGCAAATGAACCCACCCACGCTTAAACAACTCTTGGAATTTTTATGCCTGTAACCTCCCCCCCCCCCCCC
>NW_022289584.1:0-1306 GCF_004355925.1 Anarrhichthys ocellatus
GTATAGTATGTCATAACTCGGTGTTACCAAGTTTTCAGGGGATTTATTCATGATGTAGTGTCATGGGCAAACTGCAGTCTGACCATGCCACCCCATGGTCAGACTGCAGTTTGCTATCTGACCATGGGGTGGCAGTATCACATTATCTTGGATGAGTTTGCCTCGTGAATCAAAATATAATTCTCATTTAAAAAAGTGTCAATTGAATTATTTCATCACCCAAAACATAATGCAAGACATTTTTCAGTGGCAAAGAGAGGGGAGGGAGGACAACAGGCAGGACATCAGGGTGATACTGTTAACACTGCATATCCTTAAATAAAAGGGTCTGTGTGGGTGGGTGGGTGAGAGAGAGAGAGAGAGAGGGGGGGTGAGAGGGAGAGGGAGGGAGAGAGGGAGCTAGAGAGAGCGGCCATTCACAGCAAAACTGAGTGTTAAAAACCTCCAGTTCTGACCAAGCCTCCCAGAGTGTGTGCTGTGAGTGGACCGTGCAGCTCTCAGAAGGTTTACTGTGTCTCTATCAGCTGTTCCACATGGAATTTCACAACTTAACTCGGCCTGAATAAAGTTCAGGTGAAAGTGGATGGATCTTAAGACAGGAATTTCTGCACTATGGAGATGTTTGCCAGGCAGTGCTTTGTTTGGATACTTCTGGAAGGAGCCTTTTGTTTGGTAAGTAAAAGAACTAGACTGGAGAAACATTGAGCAACACGCTGGAAAGTACTCAAGAAGTGTAGTTGTGAGCCATTGACACTTTATATAACTCTATGCATTTAAAGTCTTTTTTTATTTTTCTGCTACATTTTACATCTAAATAATAATTTGTATGCCACCATATATTTCTGTAAAGTGGTTATTTTGCAGTTTACATGCCAACATACCCAATAAACTGTTTAAACATGATGCATTTTTGGATTTTAATCTAAATTTGTTTAGTTAGATCATCAACCAGATTAAAAATGTAATAGCATTGAACAGATATTCTTGGAGAATTAGAGTGAGTATTCACTGAATCCCTGACCATTCTATTTCATTTATTTCCACTTCTAATGATTTCTCTCCTAAATTGTCTGTATAGTTGGTTCTTGGGCAACATCATGTCAACTTCACCATCAGCAAGAGGGCATCGACTGAACTCAACAGAGACCAAGACCCTTCTTCACAGAAAGACTGGGCGCGTCAAACTAGGAGTTTGATTCAGAGCACCAAGCTACCCATCAGTCCTCTAATTCCTCTTTCAAAGCAGGGACTTCTGGAAATACTTGGAGGAAACTCCCAGTCACACACCAACCCGTCCTCAAAGATA
>NW_022289587.1:0-1305 GCF_004355925.1 Anarrhichthys ocellatus
AGCTGAACCTCAGATCCAATTCTACACCAATGGTATGTACTGTCCAGTATATACAAAATTATGGGAATTGCCTGATGGTACTCGGGTATCTACCACCCATCTTGTTGATGGTCGGTTCGTCGTCATTGGCCCACGCTTACCTCCGGTGCTCTATCGATCACCATCTCCTCCTCCCGAGGACATCAACGACGCTGCAAGCGAGACAGAGGTGGAACACCGCAACGTGGGTATACAGACGGAGACCGCAGGAATAATACCAAACCTGATGGGAATGTGGGGATACGATGAGGAATGGGGAGAACTGGTAGAAGTCATCCCTGAAAGGCTAGCGGGCTATCGGGAGAATGGAGACGACACTTTTTGCAGCCCTGCCCCTACCCTGGGTTCCCTCTCTCCAACCACCATCCTGGACCAGAACGTGTTGGCTCTGACGCGGGACATGGACGCGCAGCTGAAGGAGGCAGATGAGGAGGACGAACTCCTAGGATTGCAGCCGCCGGGGTTGGATGGCCTGGTGGTGGTCGACAGCTGGGATCGGGAATCAAGCCCATCCTCACAAGACGACGACGTGCTTATCATCACCGCTCCAGGCGACGACGACTCCCTGAATGGAGACGACTAACACGGCACAGCAGCCTGCGACCTCAAGAAGGGGGTGTCAAAAAAGAGGATTGAGATCCCAGGAACGCTGCCTTAAATGAAGGAATACAGTTCGATATGAAAGTAGGATAAGGGGACACAAAGCATATAATAAGTAATCATTTTAAAGCAAGTATGTATAACATAATGATAATGAAGTGATTTAACAAATGTATAACTGAGTAAGAAGTAAAGTCTGTGTGTGTATGGAAAGAGCTGATGTAAGCAGGATGGGGACCTTAAGGGACCTTAAAGGATGAGATCATAACAGATGGTGGGGTGATGTCCGAACATGCCCAGCAAAGAAGGAAGTGAGAGTATCCACACCAGAAAGTTAGGGCGTTGTTCGCAGCACACACACATTTAATCAATGATGTCATGTAAATCACATGCCGAGGGAGGGAGTGTTGGGGAGGAGGGAGGGGAGAGAGCTCCAAGTTATAAAAAGGAAGACTTGCAGATAGCAAGACGGGATTCAACGCAGGAGCCACCCAAGTGCTCCACGGAGAAGACACTGGACCTCGCTCAACAAACTGCATCGGAGGACTTCGTCTCTGTTCACGGAAAGAAGACAGCCGTTCCAGGACAAAGATTGAAAGACGGAGATTTTCCTCTCCCCCCTGTTTGACTTTAACAACTGGACAACAGATGGACGCCGACGCCCTA
>NW_022289588.1:0-164 GCF_004355925.1 Anarrhichthys ocellatus
GAATATGCAGGAGAAATGTTCCAGGTCCTTGTTTTAATGTAATGCGACGAGTCGTATTAACACCATCATCATCAAAATTATGTGTTCCTTTAAAGAATTCAGGTAAGTTTCCAGAAACAAGCCTGATCCAAAACAAGGTTGCTGTGTCCAGAGTTGTAATGCGA
>NW_022289588.1:264-1305 GCF_004355925.1 Anarrhichthys ocellatus
TATTGCGAGCACAAGTCAAAGTCACATCTTGTCCAACACTCTTTGTCTCAATGATCAGATCATCTGTGCATTCTGAAAATATGAAGAGAAACACGGTTCAGTGATTATTGACAGAGAAAGAATCAGGTATGTTCTGCTAAATTACTGTAAGAACATGACAATGATATAAATATACATCTGAAGTAAATCTGACATTGCTACATGTACTTACGCCCCACTCTGAGAATCAGCAGAAAATAAAATATGATCATCATTTTCTTGTTAATCCACTTGAGACTGCAGTTAAATTAGATCAAATTAGAAGATGATGCATCTTAATGTAATCATATCATGTGGGAGGGAACAGTTTCAGAGCAATCTGATTGGTCTGTCATTATTTTCCAACCTAAACAAATGAAACAACACCAACAGCGCACTTTTGTTTCATGGTGGGTTTCTACAACTGACACTGACTAAATATGACATGATTTGATACTAATATGAACCACAGTTATACAAGAACAATCTGGTTAAAAAAAAATTCATTCACTCGTGTACTACCATATTTATGAGGGATGTAGCCTGGTTTCCAGAAACAACAAAGAGTGACTTGACTCAAAGTTCCTACTTTGAGTCAAGCTCAAAAAACACTGGATCCTACATTTCCTTTAGTGTGACTCCAAAGCGTCTTTCATTAGAGCTTCACTGACTAGTATAAGTCTAATTAAAATGAAACGCTCCAGTTTGCAGTGCAGCATTTTAGTTATAAATGTCTCTCTCAACCCACTGATGGATGTAAATGACAAATTTCAAACAAACCAGACTGAATTACTGCCACTCATTATGTTTGTGTGTCAGCTTACACATTTAAGGATTGTAGCATGTATGCATCAAAACTGAGATCCAGTTGCTTTGTGGCTAACTCATGGATCTAACATGTGCAGCTTTAGGATTCGATTCCAAGTGTGTAAAAATTCAAAATGCGAACAGTTTGTTGGGATGCTGTCTAAAGAAGAGTGCCAAACTCTAAATGCTTTACAATCCAGCGTCCCTGACAATTTA
>NW_022289589.1:0-1305 GCF_004355925.1 Anarrhichthys ocellatus
AGGAGGAGAGCTAGTAACGTTAGCAGCACCGCTAACGGCTAACCAACGGAGGTTCACTTCAGTTACATGATGATGCCTTCAGGCTCTGCTCAGTGAACATGAGTACTGGCTGAAGGTACATTATAATGTTATCATGATGTGTTCACATGTCATCTGTAAAATGTAGTTTTGGTGATAAACTTGAATAAATCCAGTAGTTTGAAGGAGATGTTCATGTTAATATAAAACAGATATTAGAGATGAATTATGAACTGTTTAAATGTTATATTTGCTCCCTTTTGTCTTCTGTGCTGATCCGAACTGTGAGTCTTATGATCCGTTGCACCACTAATATGTACTGTACAAACACACACACACACACACACACACACAACTGTGTCCCAGTGTGTGGTTCCTCATGTGTGTGTGTGTGCAGGAGAACAGTGAGTACATGCTGTACCTGAGGCAGAGCCAGCAGGAGATCCTGAAGGAGGAGGAGAGGAGGTATCGCTTCCTGGCTGAGAAACATTGTGGCCTCACTCAGTCACTGCTCTTCCTCATCAACAAGGTACACACACACACACACACACACACACACACACACACACACACACACATTTCTTGTATCTGCTGAGATTTAACGAGGAGCTCGCTTCTCCTCCTCTGGTGTCAGACCGGAGCTTCTCTCCAACAGAAGGCAGACGGATGGAAGGAGAAAGTCAACGAGACCAGAGGGTCCAGACCTCGAACCCCGACTCACCTGGATCAAGACGCCCAGGTACATTATTTGTGATCCGCTGTGAACGTCTTAAACTAAGATAATTAGTATCCTCGGCCTCTAAAGGAGCTGAACTGGCTTCAGAATGCTGCACCGGGGACGTGATTGATGGAGAAAGTAGCGTAGATGATCCGATGAGAGGCCTCAGGCTTTAATTATCAACTGAGGAGAGAAAACAGGGTTTCAACGAGGCGCTGATATTACTTAATTATATCATGTAAGAAGCCGAGGCTGAACGGCTTCATGTGTTCTTGTAAACGTGACGTCTCACTGAGGTAAATGTGTCGGCCTGTAAATCTGCCTCAGTGCTTCTCCTTCGTGTTATCAATAAAGTTACTTTGAATCCGTAAGTCTCGTGTTCGGATTCTCTGAGAAGTCTCCTTCACATGTTCCTGTTACCTTGTGATGTCTCTACCGAGGTTTGAGGAGAAGTGGTGAGGAAAGGACACAGACTGATTTAAGCTCCACCAGCTCTATATGTTCTATGAACGACATTAATGTATTAACGTGTTTCCTGTTGCAGCTGCGAGGTTCAGTGAGCTCTCTGC
>NW_022289592.1:0-1304 GCF_004355925.1 Anarrhichthys ocellatus
GTATAGTATGTCATAACTCGGTGTTACCAAGTTTTCAGGGGATTTATTCATGATGTAGTGTCATGGGCAAACTGCAGTCTGACCATGCCACCCCATGGTCAGACTGCAGTTTGCTATCTGACCATGGGGTGGCAGTATCACATTATCTTGGATGAGTTTGCCTCGTGAATCAAAATATAATTCTCATTTAAAAAAGTGTCAATTGAATTATTTCATCACCCAAAACATAATGCAAGACATTTTTCAGTGGCAAAGAGAGGGGAGGGAGGACAACAGGCAGGACATCAGGGTGATACTGTTAACACTGCATATCCTTAAATAAAAGGGTCTGTGTGGGTGGGTGGGTGAGAGAGAGAGAGAGAGAGGGGGGGTGAGAGGGAGAGGGAGGGAGAGAGGGAGCTAGAGAGAGCGGCCATTCACAGCAAAACTGAGTGTTAAAAACCTCCAGTTCTGACCAAGCCTCCCAGAGTGTGTGCTGTGAGTGGACCGTGCAGCTCTCAGAAGGTTTACTGTGTCTCTATCAGCTGTTCCACATGGAATTTCACAACTTAACTCGGCCTGAATAAAGTTCAGGTGAAAGTGGATGGATCTTAAGACAGGAATTTCTGCACTATGGAGATGTTTGCCAGGCAGTGCTTTGTTTGGATACTTCTGGAAGGAGCCTTTTGTTTGGTAAGTAAAAGAACTAGACTGGAGAAACATTGAGCAACACGCTGGAAAGTACTCAAGTAGTGTAGTTGTGAGCCATTGACACTTTATATAAGTCTATGCATTTAAAGTCTTTTTATTTTTCTGCTACATTTTACATATAAATGATTATTTTAATGCCGCCATATATTTCTGTAAAGTGGTTATTTTGCAGTTTACATGCCAACATACCCAATAAACTGTTTAAATATGATGCATTTTTGGATTTTAATCTAAATTTGTTTAGTTAGATCATCAACCAGATTAAAAATGTAATAGCATTGAACAGATATTCTTGGAGAATTAGAGTGAGTATTCACTGAATCCCTGACCATTCTTTTTCATTTATTTCCACTTCTAATGATTTCTCTCCTAAATTGTCTGTATAGTTGGTTCTTGGGCAACATCATGCCAACTTCACCATCAGCAAGAGGGCATCGACTGAACTCAACAGAGACCAAGACCCTTCTTCACAGAAAGACTGGGCGCGTCAAACTAGGAGTTTGATTCAGAGCACCAAGCTACCCATCAGTCCTCTAATTCCTCTTTCAAAGCAGGGACTTCTGGAAATACTTGGAGGAAACTCCCAGTCACACACCAACCCGTCCTCAAAGATA
>NW_022289593.1:0-1303 GCF_004355925.1 Anarrhichthys ocellatus
TTCCAGGACAGACTGTCTCCATCACATGTAAAACCAGTTCAAGTGCTAGTAGCTGGCTTCACTGGTACCTTCAGAAATCTGGAGAATCTCCTAAACTCCTAATTTATAATGCTCAATCCCGTCACACTGGAGTTCCAGATCGTTTCAGTGGAAGTGGATCTGGAACTGACTACACTTTGACCATCAGAGGAGTTCAGACTGAAGATGCAGGAGATTATTATTGTCAGCAGGGTTACAGCAGCCCGTTCACACAGTGATACACCGTCGTACAAAAACCTCCTCAGCTGGAGAGGAACTGATCTCACTCAACAGCTGCACAGAAATACAGACTCTTTACGTTTGACTGACAATGAAGATATTATAACAGAATAATATCAGGAAATACTATTTATACTATAGAAAGTAATCATGGTAATCTTGTTGAAATTGGTTATTAATCAATTCAATGAAAGTCTCATCAAAGATGAGTGGAACACTAGATAAGTTAATAAAGGTAACATGAACACTAGATCTTTGGCTCTGAAATACAATATTTACTTCCATGTGTTCTAAAGATTATTTTTCAAGTAATTCAAATGTAATTCTAAGTTTATTTGATGTATTTTCAAGTCAAACAGTTAATTTTCCAACTAACGTAAACACATTGTGTGTGTTTTGATGATCTTCTGTAGGAAAACACTTAAGATATGTTATAATTTAATTCATAATACTTTCTGGACACTTTTAAAACCATTTCCACATGAAGGTTTCTACCAGGGACACACTTCATTTATGAGATACACACAGTATATCTGATTTTCTAACATATTTAAACAATCACTTTGATGTAAAAAGGCTAATTTACTTAATTTGCAGTTAATTAAACAGATTATGAGGTCACAAAAGCTTTAAGGAATCTGGATTAAAGGAGGAATTTACTTCTATGTCTGGGTCACATTAAGCTCAAATTATACATTTTCTGATCATTTTTTGTTTTCAAAATATAAAATGACATCGAACATAACATTATATTAACTTCAAGGTTCTTTCTTAATAAAATGACAGACAATTTTAGAATCTTAAGACTGAATCTTTCTAGATTGTATTGAACTATTAAATCAGCAACAACTGTTTCTTTCACAATAACATAAATGAAAAAAAATAATTTGATGAAAAGTTATTTATTGTGTTAAATCAACCTGAATTACAACAAGCAACAACAACACTTGATCAATGCAACATGAACTGAGACAGTGAGTGAGTGAAAGAAAGAGATGAACAGACATAAAGAGTTACAGAGTGCAGACTGAGATCAGTGTCAGAG
>NW_022289594.1:0-1302 GCF_004355925.1 Anarrhichthys ocellatus
AAAAAATCCAAACCTACATGGCCCTGTGTGAAAAAGTGATTGCCCCCTAAACCTAATAACTGGTTGGGCCACCCTTAGCAGCAACAACTGCAATCAAGCGTTTGCGATAACTGGCAATGAGTCTTTTACAGCGCTGTAGAGGAATTTTGGCCCACTCATCTTTGCAGAATTGTTGTAATTCAGCCACATTGGAGGGTTTTCGAGCATGAACCGCCTTTTTAAGGTCATGCCACAGCATCTCAATCGGATTCAGGTCGGGACTTTGACTAGGCCACTCCAAAGTCTTCATTTTGTTTTTCTTAAGCCATTCAGAGGTGGACTTGCTGGTGTGTTTTGGATCATTGTCCTGCTGCAGAACCCAAGTGCGCTTCAGCTTGAGGTCACGAACAGATGGCCGGACATTCTCCTTCAGGATTTTTTGGTAGACAGCAGAATTCATGGTTCCATTTACCACAGCAAGTCTTCCAGGTCCTGAAGCAGCAAAACAGCCCCAGACCATCACACTACCACCACCATATTTTACTGTTGGTATGATGTTCCTTTTCTGAAATGCCGTGTTACTTTCACGCCAGATGTAATGGGACATACACCTTCCAAAAAGTTCAACTTTTGTCTCGTCAGTCCACAGAGTATTTTCCCAAAAGTCTTGGGGATCATCAAGATGTTTTCTGGCAAAACTGAGACGAGCCTTTATGTTCTTTTTGCTCAGCAGTGGTTTTCGTCTTGGAACTCTGCCATGCAGGCCATTTTTGCCCAGTCTCTTTCTTATGGTGGAGTCATGAACACTGACCTTAATTGAGGCAAGTGAGGCCTGCAGTTCTTTGGATGTTGTTCTGGGGTCTTTTGTGACCTCTTGGATGAGTCGTCGCTGCGCTCTTGGGGTAATTTTGGTCGGCCGGCCACTCCTGGGAAGGTTCACCACTGTTCCATGTTTTCGCCATTTGTGGATAATGGCTCTCACTGTGGTTCGCTGGAGTCCCAAAGCTTTAGAAATGGCTTTGTAACCTTTTCCAGACTGATAGATCTCAATTACTTTGTTTCTCATTTGTTCCTGAATTTCTTTGGATCGCAGCATGATGTCTAGCTTTTGAGGATCTTTTGGTCTACCTCACTTTGTCAGGCAGGTCCTATTTAAGTGATTTCTTGATTGAGAACAGGTGTGGCAGTAATCAGGCCTGGGTGTGGCTAGAGAAATTGAACTCAGCTTTCCAAAGATGTGATAAACCACAGTTAATTTATGTTTTAACAGGGGGGGGGGGGCAATCACTTTTTCACACAGGGCCATGTAGGTTTGGATTTTTT
>NW_022289595.1:0-1302 GCF_004355925.1 Anarrhichthys ocellatus
AAAAAATCCAAACCTACATGGCCCTGTGTGAAAAAGTGATTGCCCCCTAAACCTAATAACTGGTTGGGCCACCCTTAGCAGCAACAACTGCAATCAAGCGTTTGCGATAACTGGCAATGAGTCTTTTACAGCGCTGTAGAGGAATTTTGGCCCACTCATCTTTGCAGAATTGTTGTAATTCAGCCACATTGGAGGGTTTTCGAGCATGAACCGCCTTTTTAAGGTCATGCCACAGCATCTCAATCGGATTCAGGTCGGGACTTTGACTAGGCCACTCCAAAGTCTTCATTTTGTTTTTCTTAAGCCATTCAGAGGTGGACTTGCTGGTGTGTTTTGGATCATTGTCCTGCTGCAGAACCCAAGTGCGCTTCAGCTTGAGGTCACGAACAGATGGCCGGACATTCTCCTTCAGGATTTTTTGGTAGACAGCAGAATTCATGGTTCCATTTACCACAGCAAGTCTTCCAGGTCCTGAAGCAGCAAAACAGCCCCAGACCATCACACTACCACCACCATATTTTACTGTTGGTATGATGTTCCTTTTCTGAAATGCCGTGTTACTTTCACGCCAGATGTAATGGGACATACACCTTCCAAAAAGTTCAACTTTTGTCTCGTCAGTCCACAGAGTATTTTCCCAAAAGTCTTGGGGATCATCAAGATGTTTTCTGGCAAAACTGAGACGAGCCTTTATGTTCTTTTTGCTCAGCAGTGGTTTTCGTCTTGGAACTCTGCCATGCAGGCCATTTTTGCCCAGTCTCTTTCTTATGGTGGAGTCATGAACACTGACCTTAATTGAGGCAAGTGAGGCCTGCAGTTCTTTGGATGTTGTTCTGGGGTCTTTTGTGACCTCTTGGATGAGTCGTCGCTGCGCTCTTGGGGTAATTTTGGTCGGCCGGCCACTCCTGGGAAGGTTCACCACTGTTCCATGTTTTCGCCATTTGTGGATAATGGCTCTCACTGTGGTTCGCTGGAGTCCCAAAGCTTTAGAAATGGCTTTGTAACCTTTTCCAGACTGATAGATCTCAATTACTTTGTTTCTCATTTGTTCCTGAATTTCTTTGGATCGCAGCATGATGTCTAGCTTTTGAGGATCTTTTGGTCTACCTCACTTTGTCAGGCAGGTCCTATTTAAGTGATTTCTTGATTGAGAACAGGTGTGGCAGTAATCAGGCCTGGGTGTGGCTAGAGAAATTGAACTCAGCTTTCCAAAGATGTGATAAACCACAGTTAATTTATGTTTTAACAGGGGGGGGGGGGCAATCACTTTTTCACACAGGGCCATGTAGGTTTGGATTTTTT
>NW_022289596.1:0-1302 GCF_004355925.1 Anarrhichthys ocellatus
GTCTGGTTCAGGTCTGGTTCAGGTCTGGTTCAGGTCTGGTTCAGGTCTGCTTTCTGTCCCCACAGTTAAGCTCAATTTAAGTTTCACGGTGATATCTATTCGTTCATTGTTGGTCACGTTGATTTTTAAACGTTTTACTTTTATGTGTTTCTCTGAACATGTTCTGTCTGTAACTTTGTGTCATTTGTTTCCTAAAGGTCTCTCGTGTCTCAATGTCACTTCCTGTCTAAATAAAGGTTGAATGATTATTTCAGAAATGGGCAAAAACCTTCTTCTTTAGTGTTTAAGTGCTGCAGCAAGAAGAAGAGGAAGAGGAAGAGAAAGAAGAAGAGGAAGAAGAAGAGGCCGTCCTGTGAACTGCTGATGAAACGACGGAGTGATGACGACGATGTTTACAGTCTGTGGAGGAAGGAGCTGCTCTCACAGCCTCATTTGGGAAAGTTCCCATGAATGTTTGGATTGTGAGATGAAGCTCTGGTTGCTGTCAGCTGTTTGACGTCGTTCAGAGACTCACTTTTATTAAATAACCTCCTTTAGTTATGAACTAATTCAGCACAAGCTTGAGAAACAGAGAAGGGAAGGAAGCTCTTATGAAGAAGTCCTCAGCAGGTTTAACATAGATGCCACAGGTGGGATTCGAACCCGTAACCTTCAGTCTGTTTCATGCAGTTAAAAAGTTCCTCACAGCAACTTTAAGCTCATTCTTTGGCAATTTATGAACCTATTTGTTTGTTTATTTACTAATAAACATTGTTGTATCAGGATATTCACTGCAACAGTTCTCCTGGAAATGTAACAAAGGTCAAAGTTCGGCGATGTTGTGGCGATGCGGTGAACCGTTAAAGCAACGAGGTCACCGGGACGCCAGAGAGGGAAACACACGCTGTAAAACACGAGTGGGGCAATCCACAAGCGTTATGTAATTTCAAAGTAAAAGCCTGTCAATGTTTATTTATTTTCTTGTGCAAACACATAGAACCTTCCCTCCAATGTTTCCAACAGACAACAAACTCATTAAGTTTAACATTCAACAAGACTTTAAAACAAATTCCCCGTGTTTTTAACGGTGTTTCTGTGTTTTTTAACGTCTCATGTGGAGTGTTGTGACACTGAACTCTGTGTGTCATCGGGATGAAGAAACATCATCTGTTTGAGTAACGCTGGGCTTTTATTGTGACATCACTTCCAGCAGTGACATCACTTCTTCTGTATGACTACACTAAACTGTAAATGAGTCAAAGAGATAAACTAGTTATTTATTCATGTTCACCACAGGATAAACTGTAGTTCTTTATTCATATT
>NW_022289597.1:0-1302 GCF_004355925.1 Anarrhichthys ocellatus
CAACTAAGGAAAATCCCAAATTCAGTATCTCAGAAAATTAGAATATTGTGAAAAGGTTCAATATTGAAGACACCTGGTGCCACACTCTAATCAGCTAATTAACTCAAAACACCTGCAAAGGCCTTTAAATGGTCTCTCAGTCTAGTTCTGTAGGCTACACAATCATGGGGAAGACTGCTGACTTGACAGTTGTCCAAAAGACGACCATTGACACCTTGCACAAGGAGGGCAAGACACAAAAGGTCATTGCAAAAGAGGCTGGCTGTTCACAGAGCTCTGTGTCCAAGCACATTAATAGAGAGGCGAAGGGAAGGAAACGATGTGGTAGAAAAAAGTGTACAAGCAATAGGGATAACCGCACCCTGGAGAGGATTGTGAAACAAAACCGATTCAAAAATGTGCGGGAGATTCAGAAATAGTGGACTGCAGCTGGAGTCAGTGCTTCAAGAACCACTACGCACAGACGTATGCAAGACATGGGTTTCAGCTGTCGCATTCCTTGTGTCAAGCCACTCTTGAACAACAGACAGCGTCAGAAGCGTCTCGCCTGGGCTAAAGACAAAAAGGACTGGACTGCTGCTGAGTGGTCCAAAGTTACGTTCTCTGATGAAAGTAAATTTTGCATTTCCTTTGGAAATCAGGGTCCCAGAGTCTGGAGGAAGAGAGGAGAGACACACAATCCACGTTGCTTGAGGTCCAGTGTAAAGTTTCCACAGTCAGTGATGGTTTGGGGTGCCATGTCATCTGCTGGTGTTGGTCCACTGTGTTTTCTGAGGTCTAAGGTCAACGCAGCCGTATACCAGGAAGTTTTAGAGCACTTCATGCTTCCTGCTGCTGACCAACTTTATGGAGATGCAGATTTCATTTTCCAACAGGACTTGGCACCTGCACACAGTGCCAAAGCAACCAGTACCTGGTTTAAGGACCATGGTATCCCTGTTCGTAATTGGCCAGCAAACTCGCCTGACCTTAACCCCATAGAAAATCTATGGGGTATTGTGAAGAGGATGATGCGAAATGCCAGACCCAACAATGCAGAAGAGCTGAAGGCCACTATCAGAGCAACCTGGGCTCTCATAACACCTGAGCAGTGCCACAGACTGATCGACTCCATGCCACGCCGCATTGCTGCAGTAATTCAGGCAAAAGGAGCCCCAACTAAGTATTGAGTGCTGTACATGCTCATACTTTTCATGTTCATACTTTTCAGTTGGCCAAGATTTCTAAAAATCCTTTCTTTGTATTGGTCTTAAGTAATATTCTAATTTTCTGAGATACTGAATTTGGGATTTTCCTTAGTTG
>NW_022289598.1:0-73 GCF_004355925.1 Anarrhichthys ocellatus
TATGTATGTATGTATGTATGTGTATATATGTATGTATGTATGTATGTGTATATATGTATGTATGTATGTATGT
>NW_022289598.1:83-522 GCF_004355925.1 Anarrhichthys ocellatus
TATGTATGTATGTATGTATGTGTATATATGTATGTATGTATGTATGTATGTATGTGTATATATATACATACATATGTATGTATGTATGTGTATATATGTATGTATGTATGTATGTATGTATGTGTATATATATACATATGTATGTATGTATGTATGTATGTGTATATATATACATATGTATGTATGTATGTATGTATGTGTATATATATATATATGTATGTATGTATGTATGTATGTGTATATATATACATATGTATGTATGTATGTATGTATGTGTATATATATACGTATGTATGTATGTATGTATGTATGTATGTGTATATATATACGTATGTATGTATGTATGTATGTGTATATATATATACATATGTATGTATGTGTATATATATACATATGTATGTATGTATGTATGTGTATATATATACATACATATGTATGT
>NW_022289598.1:622-1387 GCF_004355925.1 Anarrhichthys ocellatus
TATATATGTGTATATGTATATGTATATATATGTGTATATGTATATGTGTATATGTATATGTGTATATGTATATGTATATATATGTGTATATATGTGTATATGTATATGTGTATATATATATGTGTATATGTGTATGTGTATATATGTGTATATGTATATGTGTATATATGTGTATATATGTGTATATATGTGTATATATGTGTATATATGTATATGTATATATATGTGTATATATGTGTATATATGTGTATATGTATATGTATATGTGTATATGTATATGTATATGTATATATGTGTATATGTATATGTATATGTGTATATATGTATATGTGTATATATGTATATGTGTATGTGTATATATGTATATATGTGTATATGTGTATATATGTATATATGTATATGTATATATGTATGTGTATATATGTATATATATGTGTATATATGTATATATATGTGTATATATGTATGTATATATGTGTGTATATATGTATGTATATATATGTATATGTGTATATGTGTATATATGTATGTGTATATATGTATGTATATATATGTATGTATGTATATGTGTATATATGTATATATATGTATATGTGTATATATATGTATATGTGTATATATATGTGTATATGTGTATATATATGTGTATATGTGTATATATATGTGTATATGTGTATATGTGTATATATATGTATATATATGTATATATATGTATATGTGTATATATATGTATATGTGTATATATATGTATATGTGTATATATAT
>NW_022289599.1:0-1302 GCF_004355925.1 Anarrhichthys ocellatus
GTCTGGTTCAGGTCTGGTTCAGGTCTGGTTCAGGTCTGGTTCAGGTCTGCTTTCTGTCCCCACAGTTAAGCTCAATTTAAGTTTCACGGTGATATCTATCCGTTCATTGTTGGTCACGTTGATTTTTAAACGTTTTACTTTTATGTGTTTCTCTGAACATGTTCTGTCTGTAACTTTGTGTCATTTGTTTCCTAAAGGTCTCTCGTGTCTCAATGTCACTTCCTGTCTAAATAAAGGTTGAATGATTATTTCAGAAATGGGCAAAAACCTTCTTCTTTAGTGTTTAAGTGCTGCAGCAAGAAGAAGAGGAAGAGGAAGAGAAAGAAGAAGAGGAAGAAGAAGAGGCCGTCCTGTGAACTGCTGATGAAACGACGGAGTGATGACGACGATGTTTACAGTCTGTGGAGGAAGGAGCTGCTCTCACAGCCTCATTTGGGAAAGTTCCCATGAATGTTTGGATTGTGAGATGAAGCTCTGGTTGCTGTCAGCTGTTTGACGTCGTGCAGAGACTCACTTTTATTAAATAACCTCCTTTAGTTATGAACTAATTCAGCACAAGCTTGAGAAACAGAGAAGGGAAGGAAGCTCTTATGAAGAAGTCCTCAGCAGGTTTAACATAGATGCCACAGGTGGGATTCGAACCCGTAACCTTCAGTCTGTTTCATGCAGTTAAAAAGTTCCTCACAGCAACTTTAAGCTCATTCTTTGGCAATTTATGAACCTATTTGTTTGTTTATTTACTAATAAACATTGTTGTATCAGGATATTCACTGCAACAGTTCTCCTGGAAATGTAACAAAGGTCAAAGTTCGGCGATGTTGTGGCGATGCGGTGAACCGTTAAAGCAACGAGGTCACCGGGACGCCAGAGAGGGAAACACACGCTGTAAAACATGAGTGGGGCAATCCACAAGCGTTATGTAATTTCAAAGTAAAAGCCTGTCAATGTTTATTTATTTTCTTGTGCAAACACATAGAACCTTCCCTCCAATGTTTCCAACAGACAACAAACTCATTAAGTTTAACATTCAACAAGACTTTAAAACAAATTCCCCGTGTTTTTAACGGTGTTTCTGTGTTTTTTAACGTCTCATGTGGAGTGTTGTGACACTGAACTCTGTGTGTCATCGGGATGAAGAAACATCATCTGTTTGAGTAACGCTGGGCTTTTATTGTGACATCACTTCCAGCAGTGACATCACTTCTTCTGTATGACTACACTAAACTGTAAATGAGTCAAAGAGATAAACTAGTTATTTATTCATGTTCACCACAGGATAAACTGTAGTTCTTTATTCATATT
>NW_022289600.1:0-1301 GCF_004355925.1 Anarrhichthys ocellatus
TAAATACAAAATACATGTATTGTAAATACATGTATTGTATTTTGTTATATTTTCTGGCACCAGTATTTTGTATTTTATTTTAATACATTTATTTGAGGGGTATTTTGTATCAAAATACATTTTGATGTATTTTTGCCCATCTCTGACTGTAACGCAACACTGTAACGCAACACTGTAACGCAACATTGTAACGCAACATTGTAATGCAACACCGTAACGCAACATTGTCACACAGCATTGTAACGCAACACCGTAACGCAACACCGTAACGCAACACCGTAATGCAACACCGTAACGCAACACCGTAACGCAACACCGTAACGCAACACCGTAACGCAACACTGTAACGTTACCGGCTTAAATAAAGAACAACCGCCCTTAGTGGGGTTTTCACCTAATGTTACGTAACAGGTATGAAGATGATTTCTTCTGTGTTTTATTTGACAATATTCAAATGGAGATAATTGGTATAAAATGGATGGAAGAATCTTTAAAGGTGCCACAACAAAACAAAAACAAACAAAAGGATTTCCCACTTGTAACATTGTGCTACACTTTGTCAAAATGTTTAAAGGTGCAAGATCGGAGATTGGGAGTGTTTCCATTGCCACTCAATGGCTCATAAACTACGGTGCCAACAATGCAAACTATGACCAAAGTGGTGACAGAGCTAACATAGTTAACCTGAGGGTGATAGGGAGGGTGTGCACTACGCTAATAAATGGCGTTCTCAGCTATAACCACCGTATGAGAGAAAAGCAGAGCGGCGGCTGTGAGCTAACCAGTGGGCCACAATCACGTGCACTAACATGCACTAAAAGGCATGCAGCTGGCCGTATGTCAACACAGCAAGGAGAAGCTCTGATAACAACACATAGAGAGGGAGAATACAGAGGTATATATTTACATAGACGATAGTTGTTTGCTTCTATATTAATGTTCAGAATGTTACATATACAGCTCTTTTAGTAAAGAATTCTGTTCAGTTTGATGCACCCTTGAATTTAAATGTGTTAGGTTGTGTGGAGCGTGTTCGGTCTCTCTGTGTTTTGTCCCCTCTCCTCTCACTCTGGTTCCTCTCTTCTCAAATAAGGTTCTGCTTACCAACTTCCTCTTCAGTGTCCAACTGAAGCCGTCTCTATAGTGAGACTATTTAACTTGTCTTAAAAATGAAAAGTTATATTATGTTACTCAAATCAACACATTCAATGGTTTTGATGCTACCGCCTTTCATGGCCTGTTATGACCTGTAGTACGGTGGCAAAGTTAACTTTAAATATTACCAACTTATCTAACAGTTT
>NW_022289601.1:0-1301 GCF_004355925.1 Anarrhichthys ocellatus
TTTTATTACATTTTATAATTTTATTTTCTCGTGGGCATTGGTCTCAAGTTATAACATTTTTATTTTGTTTACTTTTAGTTGTTGTTCTTTTGCTTTATCCGTTGTTTTCTCAGTCCACACTTGTTCTGTTGTATTTTTGGCTTGTCAGTCATCTGTGCAGCACTTTGACCTGCACTAACATGTATGAAATTTGCTTTACAAATAAAGATTGATGAATACACCTCCGATCACCCCTCCCTTTCAGGCCCTCGGGTAACAAAAAACACAAAAGGCTCTTGAGAGAGCCACAATGTGGTTTGTCCGTTCTGGGCTGCGGTAGAAACATGGCGGTGCAACACTGCGGACTCCGTGAAGACGACCAGCTCCCTTTGTAGCTATATGGCTCATTCTAAGCCAACGAGAACACAACACGTCTTTGTTGCAGGAAATGAAAACATAGATATGAATATTATATTTAATTTTGTCATTCCATTTTTACAAAATCATCACATTTTTTGTATAGCCGCATGTCATCGTTCCAGCATGTCCAGTATACAATGTGGGCTTCGTAGATAATTGGCAGACTTTCTGGGGGAAACCTGGTCTGCTTAGGAGTGAAGGCATCCATCCCACTCTGGATGGAGCGATCTCATTTCTGTAAATCTGACCCAGTTTCTTTGTGGACCTAATCCGTGAGGTTAGACCAGGAAGCAGAGTTGCAGTCTTACACACTTCTCTGCGCTTCCATTAGAGCAGCTACCCAAAACCATATAGAGACTGTCTGCCCCACGGCCACTTAAATGTATTAAATTAAAAGTAAACAGTTGAGGAGTTAAACTAAATAACTTAATCCAAGTTAATACTAATGCAACAAAATAGGATAATTAAATGTGGACTCTTAAATATCAGATCTTTGTCATCTAAAGCTGTATTAGTAAATGAGCTAATATCAGATAATCATATTGATTTATTTTGTCTTACTGAAACCTGGCTGTGTAATGAAGAATATGTCCGCCTAAATGAATCAACTCCTCCAAGTCATATCAATACTCACATTCCTCGAGGCACCGGCCGAGGAGGTGGAGTAGCAGCCATCTTTGACTCAAGCCTATTATTAAACCCTCAACCTAAACTAGATTATAACTCATTTGAAAGCCTGGTTCTTAGTCTTTCACATCCAACGTGGAAAACAATACAGCCGGTTATATTTGTTATAGTGTACCGGGCCCCAGGTCCGTATTCTGAATTTCTATCGGAATTTTCGCAGTTTTTATCAAGTCTAGTCCTTAAAACAGATAAAGTAATTATTGTAGGTGACTTTA
>NW_022289602.1:0-1301 GCF_004355925.1 Anarrhichthys ocellatus
GTTATTAAGTACAGTGATGATTACTGTGTGTCTTTATTTGTTATTAGTGTTGTTAGTTACTGTTATTAAGTACAGTGATGATTACTGTGTCTTTATTAGTTATTAGTGTTGTTAGTTACTGTTATTAAGTACAGTGATGATTACTGTGTGTCTTTATTAGTTATTAATATTATTAGTTACTATTATTAAGTACAGTGGTGATTACTGTGTGTCTTTATTAGTATTATTAGTTACTATTATTAAGTACAGTGGTCATTACTCTGTGTCTTTATTCGTTATTAGTATTGTTAGTTACTGTTGTTAAGTACAGTGGTGATTACTGTGTGTCTTTATTAGATATTAGTATTATTAGTTACTATTATTAAGTTCAGTGGTGATTACTGTGTGTCTTTATTAGTTATTAGTATTGTTAGTTGCTGTTATTAAGTACAGTGGTGATTAATGTGTGTCTTTATTAGTTATTAGTATTATTAGTTACTGTTATTAAGTACAGTGGTGATTACTGTGTGTCTTTATTAGTTGTTAGTATTATTAGTTACTGTTATTAAGTACAGTGATGATAACTGTGTGTCTTTATTAGTTATTAGTAGTATTAGTTACTATTATTAAGTACTGTGGTGATTACTGTGTGTCTTTATTAGTTATTAGTATTGTTAGTTACTATTATTAAGTACAGTGGTGATTACTGTGTGTCTTTATTAGTTATTAGTATTATTAGTTACTGTTATTAAGTACAGTGATGATAACTGTGTGTCTTTATTAGTTATTAGTATTATTAGTTACTATTATTAAGTTCAGTGGTGATTACTGTGTGTCTTTATTAGTTATTAGTATTGTTAGTTGCTGTTATTAAGTACAGTGGTGATTACTCTGTGTCTTTATTAGTTATTAGTATTATTAGTTACTGTTATTAAGTACAGTGGTGATTACTGTGTGTCTTTATGAGTTATTAGTATTATTAGTTACTGTTATTAAGTACAGTGGTGATTACTGTGTGTCTTTATTAGTTGTTAGTATTGTTAGTTACTGTTATTAAGTACAGTGATGATTACTGTGTGTCTTTATTAGTTATTAGTATTGTTAGTTGCTGTTATTAAGTACAGTGGTGATTGCTGTGTGTCTTTATGAGTTATTAGTATTATTAGTTACTGTTATTAAGTACAGTGATGATTACTGTGTCTCTTTATTAGTTATTAGTGTTGTTAGTTACCGTTATTAAGTACAGTGATGATTACTGTGTGTCTTTATTTGTTATTAGTGTTGTTAGTTACTGTTATTAAGTACAGTGATGATTACTGTGT
>NW_022289603.1:0-1301 GCF_004355925.1 Anarrhichthys ocellatus
ATCCAATTAGAGTTGGAACCCTGAACCACCACCCCCACAAATACCCTTCCTCCCCCAGCCGACAAAAGGACAAGCTTGACTGTGGAGGTGTTTCAGTCAAGAAAGGAATCCAAATACAAATCTTGTCATAAAATTGTGATGAGCAAAAGTCATTACATCCTGTTTGTAGGTGATATTTCATAACACATCAAGTGTCACTATTTACAGTCTGAATATATAGTACTGTATACTTACACTTTAAAGGGAAAATACCAGGTTGAGTAGCAGTGCTCATGACTAGTCAACTGGCCTTGTGTAAAATCAGTTGAGTGCACCTTTAAGCAATGAAATGTTGGCTTCAAATTAGCCACACAAACACCATCGACATGCTAAATAGAAAATGCTTCATTTTTAAGGCAAAGAAGACTTGAATGAAAGTCAGTGAGATTCAACCAAGTCGTAGAAACAAGTTAGGCCAATGAAGATTTGACTCTTAACACAACCAAATCTTTAATCTACATTATTGTAAAAGGGACATATTGATGAACCATTTTGATATTGCATGAGTCAATTGTCCATTTCTAGTAAGTAGTGTTGATTGTCAAGTGTGACAGCAGCAGGAAGAGGAAGGAACTCTGGTTTCTCAGTCACTGAAAGAGCCTTCTATATACACACACACACACAGCACAACAGATATTACATAGCTTAGTGAAAGTGTAGTCAGATTCTCTAACCGCGGTTGTCTTTCCCCAAATCCTTATGAACTCTCCTTCACATCGTTCCTTGACGTTTGCCATCTAGGTCAAGTGGTTATGAATAGACATTAGGTCATTTCTGACAGCTGCGAGGATCGTCACAATCTAGCTGTACATTGTTGAGAGCTAGCATTTACTGATCACTCACACGGCATGTCAAGACTGGTTTACAGGAACCATTTTGCAACATGTCTTTTACACACTAGATGGCACCAAGCCTACAGAAATATGCACTCATGCTGGGAATTAACTAGTGCTACACAGCAAAGAGGAAGTCAAGACACAAAAACAAGATGAAAATTAAATAACTTTTATTTTTAAAAACACTAATCATTCATCCCAGGACACCTGCTGCACCTATTTGGAGGAGGAAAGCATTAGGAATAAAGTTTATGCATATAGAACAGCAAGATATGATGACGTACTCACCTGCTACTGTCCCATAAATCGACTGATCCATTTGGCCACTGGATGAACACTCTAGACCTGCGGCTTGTAAGGAGCAGAGGGCCGCTGGGGGGCAGAGGGCCGCTGGGGAGCAGAGGGCCGCTGGGGAGCAGAGGGCCG
>NW_022289604.1:0-1300 GCF_004355925.1 Anarrhichthys ocellatus
ACACACACACACACACACACACACACACACACACACACACACACACATCATCCGGAAAGTATTCACAGCGCTTCACTTTTTCCACATTTTGTTATGTTACAATTTCTGCAGCATTGAAAGTCCCAATGAGCACAGTGGCCTCCATCATCCGGAAATGGAAGAAGTTTGGAACCACCAGGACTCTTCCTAGAGTTGGCCGCCCAGCCAGACTGAGCGATCGGGGGAGAAGGGCCTTAGTCAGGGAGGTGACCAGGAACCCGATGGTCACTCTGACAGAGCTCCAGTGTTGTTCTATGAAGGGAGGAGAACCTTCCAGAAGGACAACCATCTCTGCAGCACTCCACAAATCAGGCCTGTTTGGTAGAGTGGCCAGACGGAAGCCACTCCTCAGTAAAAGCACATGACAGCCCGCCTGGAGTTTGCAAAAAGGCACCTGAAGGACTCTCAGACCATGAGAAACAAAATTCTCTGGTCTGATGAAACAAAGATTGAACTCTTTGGCCTGAATGCCAAGCGTCATGTCTGGAGGAAACCAGGCTCTGCTCATCACCTGGCCAATACCATCCCTACAATGAAGCATGGTGGTGGCAGCATCATGCTGTCGGGATGTTTTTCAGCGGGAGGAACTGGGAGAGTAGTCAGGATTGAGGGAAAGATGAATGCAGCAATGTACAGAGACATCCTCGATGAAAACATGCTCCAGAGCGCTCTGGACCTCAGACTGGGGCGACGGTTCATCTTCCAACAGGACAACGACCCGAAGCACACAGCCAAGATAACAAAGGAGTGGCTTCGGGACAACTCTGTGAATGTCCTTGAGTGGCCCAGCCAGAGCCCTGACTTGAACCCGATTGAACATCTCTGGAGAGATCTGAAAATGGCTGTGCACCAACGCTCCCCATCCAACCTGATGGAACTTGAGAGGTTCTGCAAAGAAGAATGGGAGAAACTGCCCAGAAATAGGTGTGCCAAGCTTGTGGAATCATACCCAAGAAGACTTGAGGCTGTAATTGCTGCCAAAGGTGCTTCAACAAAGTATTGAGCAAAGGCTGTGAATACTTATGTACATGTTATGTTTTCGTTCTTTATTTTTAATAGATTTGCAAAAATTTGCAAAAAACAGTTTTCACTTTGTCATTATGGGTTGATGTGTATAGAATGTTGAGGAAAATAATGAATTTAATCCATTTTGGAATAAGGCTGTAACATAACAAAATGTGGAAAAAGTGAAGCGCTGTTAATATACATGTGTATATACACGTGTGTGTGTGTGTGTGTGTGTGTGTGTGTGTGTGTGTGT
>NW_022289605.1:0-1300 GCF_004355925.1 Anarrhichthys ocellatus
ACAGAATGTCTGTACACTTCCACTTCAATTATCTGAGGTGACTTTCATATGTAAGTTCACACATGTAAGAACACACAGAGCCACAGGGTTTAGATTAGAGCAGTGAACATTTATATCATAATTTACACTTTTTTTTCTTTTTTACATTTTTGCACATAAATAACTATGTAAACCAGAATGTAAACAGAGACAGTCCTCTGGAGTTAAAGCTCTGAACAGAGAAAGAGACGCTTTGGTCGAACATTAGAGAGAGAGGATGAGATGAAACAGAGGAGCTACAGATTCAGGTTGTTGTTACAACTGCTACAGAAAAATCACAGTTGCTTTAGCGACATTAAGTTGAGTCTTAATGCCGTTATGACCGGTTTCAGTGATATTGTACACAGTGTAAATGGTGCAAGCATCGGTACTGAAGTTATAAAGTAGGAGGAGGGGGGGCCAGTGCATAAAAAAAGAAGGCCGAGGTGCTTTGGTGTATGCCAGTTCAACAAGATGGCGGACGGGTGGGGTTGAAGAAGGGGCCATTGCTTCTCAACCGAAAATATTAACAAACAACAAAACCTCTACATAAAAAAAAACAAAAAACTGTGAGACCACAGTGAAAGAGTGAACACTTCATCATACTGTATATACACACGCATCTTCTCTTCTTCAGCATTTTGATTCCTTAAGTCCTTCTTCCCTTGTTTTCATTTTCCTTTCTTCTGTTTTATTTTTTGGTCTGAAAATTAAAGCTACGTGAACTTTGGTTTCTAGCGTCAAGTGTGAAACCCTAAATCGGAGGATGTTCACCTCCCCGTTGGGCGTTGACAGTGTTGTAGAAAAATAAAAACAGGAGTGACGAAAAATAAAAGTGGGGGGGGGGGTCCAGTATGTGCTACATGTGCGGGCTGTGCCGCTCATTTTGGACCACGTGAAGAGCTGCACTCCAGTTTAGTTTTGGTTTCTTCTTCAAGTAGCAAAACGCAAATAAATAGAAAGCTCCCACCTTTAGCTGTCCCTTTAAACACACACACACACACACACACACATACACACACACACACACACACACACACGCACACACATATACACACACACCGTCACATGCACACTGAGGTAACCGTTGTGAAAAATATACAAAGAAAAAAATGCCCTTTTTTGTTTTAAATTAAGTTCAGGCATCAGAAAAGGACGCAGACATACTTTATGGAAGCTATCAAGCACGGTTGAAATAAAGCTCTTCTTGCTAAATTAACAAATTTATGTGCCGCACTTTGGCGAGTTTTTCAACCCTTTTTTTTTTTTTTTTTTTTTTTTT
>NW_022289606.1:0-1300 GCF_004355925.1 Anarrhichthys ocellatus
ACACACACATCAAACACTGGTTATGAAACACAGCTGTGTGTGTGTGTGTTAGTTACTGAATACATCACTGTGTCTCCATTCATGTCGCTGCTCTTTGTTCACAAATCAATCTGATTGGATCCTCCGTGTGGAGCCTGTGGACCAATCACAGCGGAGGAAAACCAGACTGAGAAAAAACTCTTAATATCAAAGTGAAACCAACAAAGAAAAATTATGACACAAAATAAAACACATAACAGGAGGTTTAATAAGTAAACAACATTTTATTATCTGTACAAGCAGCTGGTTAGCTTAGCTTAGCACAGGGGTCGGCAACCTTTTCTATCCAAAGAGCCAGTTTGCTCTATTTTCCACCAAATAAAATGTGTCTGGAGCCGCAAAAACTATTTGATATCACGGCTTATAAAGTTGTATATATAGTTATATTATATATACAAAAACAATAGTTTGTTTTATTTATGAAAATATAGAACAAGTATAAAGACAATTCTTGACATTTTATTGCTATTTTACCTGTTATAACAATAGCAAGCTCTCATGAAGAGGAGAGTTTGCTGCAGCAGCTGAGAATTCGCTCATCTCCAGCGTGACACTGTTCAGCACATGCTGTGTGCTTGTTGTGGAAGCATACAGTAAGCCAGCATCGTTGGCAGTGAAAGCAAATGAAGACGTCCACACAGAGTTAAACTCTATTTTCCTCCGTGACTTTTCTTTTTTTGGATTTATCCATTGATCGTTTACAGAGGGTGGGGGTCTGAAAATCAGGATCAGCCACCTGCAGGGAAAAGCTCTTGACAGAGGTAGAGGATTTAACTGCCTGGGGAATAATTAACATAAGATTCTGTTCATTCTTGCTTATAAATTATATTCTCTCTGAACACGTTTCTGTTGTTGGAGAATGTCATGTGAGATAACTTCTTCGATTAGCGAAATATTCCTGCTCTTCTTTCTATTTCCTCGTCTCAGCCCCGTGTGTCACGTGTGTGTAAACCTCAGAATACTCATATTTGATTGGCTGAGCTGCATCACGTGATGTGATTTGCAACGCATTGGTCGGTGTGTTTCCTGCACCGCTGAACAAGTGCCATAACGGCTGAATAAGAGGCGCCGGTTAAAGTTTAAACTCAGTGCCCAATATGTATAATTCCGAATTATCTATCGTTTTTTAGTTCCTGGGTCCGGATCCGGTCCGCCAGTTGGGGACCTCAGGGAGCCGCAACAGAGAGGCTAAAGAGCCGGTGAAGTAGACCAGCATGTCTCAGTGTTCTCATGGTCCTCGTGAAGTAGACCAGCATGTCTC
>NW_022289607.1:0-378 GCF_004355925.1 Anarrhichthys ocellatus
AAAAATGTAGCTTTTTAGCAGATTACCAACCATTTTTTAATTTGCCAAGACACGCCGACTTTATTCATATGCCTGACAATGGAGAATTTCGTCAGGCAGATATCAAATAATGAGTCATTTCATTGGCTTGGTGGTCTAGGGGTATGATTCTCGCTTAGGGTGTGAGCGGTCCTTGGTCCAAATCCCAGACAAACCCAGAATATGTATTTGGCTAGTGTTGACTGTTAAATTAAGCTAGCCAAAAACTTTGTCCCTTAAAACAATGTTTCTTCCACAATTTAGCCAATGTAGTGCATATACCAGCATTGTAGCGTTTTGAAAAAAATGTAGCTGGTTCAACTTCGCAGAACACCCAGCATTCTTTTATTGCCAAAAGAC
>NW_022289607.1:478-1300 GCF_004355925.1 Anarrhichthys ocellatus
CCAGAATATGTCTTTGGCTAGTGTTGACTGTTAAATTAAGCTAGCCAAAAACTTTGTCCCTTAAAACAATGTTTCTTCCACAATTTAGCCAATGTAGTGCATATACCAGCATTGTAGCGTTTTGAAAAAAATGTAGCTGGTTCAACTTCGCAGAACACCCAGCATTCTTTTATTGCCAAAAGACAACGACTTAATTCACATGCCCAACAATTGTGAATTTCGTCAGCCAAACATCAAACGATGAGATGTTTTAATGGCTCGTTGGTCTAGGGGTATGATTCTCGCTTAGGGTGCGGGAGGTCCCGGGTCCAAATCCCGGACGAGCCCAGAATTTATCTTTGGCTAATATTTACTGTTTAATTAAGTGAGCCAAAAACTTTGTCCCTTAAAACAATGTTTGTTCCACAATTTAGCCAATGTCGTGCATATACCAGCATTGTAGTGTTTTGACAAAAATGTAGCCGGTTCATCTTTGCAGAACACCCAGCATTCTTTTATTGCCAAAAGACGACTTAATTCACATGCCTGACAATGCTGAATTTTGTCATGCAAACATCAAACTATAAGACGTTTTAATGGCTTGTTGGTCTAGGGGTATGATTCTTGCTTCGGGTGCGAGAGGTCCCGGGTCCAAATCCCGGACGAGCCCAGAATATGTCTTCGGCTGTTGTTGACTGTTAAATTAAGCGACCCAAAACTATGTCCCTTAATAAAACAATGTTTTTTCCACAATTTAGCCACTGCCGTGCATATACCAGCATTGTAGCATTTTGGCAAAAATGTAGCTGGTTCATATTCTTCGCAGAACACCCAGCATTCTTT
>NW_022289608.1:0-1299 GCF_004355925.1 Anarrhichthys ocellatus
AAAAAATCCAAACCTACATGGCCCTGTGTGAAAAAGTGATTGCCCCCCCCCTGTTAAAACATAAATTAACTGTGGTTTATCACATCTTTGGAAAGCTGAGTTCAATTTCTCTAGCCACACCCAGGCCTGATTACTGCCACACCTGTTCTCAATCAAGAAATCACTTAAATAGGACCTGCCTGACAAAGTGAGGTAGACCAAAAGATCCTCAAAAGCTAGACGTCATGCTGCGATCCAAAGAAATTCAGGAACAAATGAGAAACAATGTAATTGAGATCTATCAGTCTGGAAAAGGTTACAAAGCCATTTCTAAAGCTTTGGGACTCCAGCGAACCACAGTGAGAGCCATTATCCACAAATGACGAAAACACGGAACAGTGGTGAACCTTCCCAGGAGTGGCCGGCCGACCAAAATTACCCCAAGAGCGCAGCGACGACTCATCCAAGAGGTCACAAAAGACCCCAGAACAACATCCAAAGAACTGCAGGCCTCACTTGCCTCAATTAAGGTCAGTGTTCATGACTCCACCATAAGAAAGAGACTGGGCAAAAATGGCCTGCATGGCAGAGTTCCAAGACGAAAACCACTGCTGAGCAAAAAGAACATAAAGGCTCGTCTCAGTTTTGCCAGAAAACATCTTGATGATCCCCAAGAATTTTGGGAAAATACTCTGTGGACTGACGAGACAAAAGTTGAACTTTTTGGAAGGTGCATGTCCCATTACATCTGGCGTAAAAGTAACACGGCATTTCAGAAAAGGAACATCATACCAACAGTAAAATATGGTGGTGGTAGTGTGATGGTCTGGGGCTGTTTTGCTGCTTCAGGACCTGGAAGACTTGCTGTGGTAAATGGAACCATGAATTCTGCTGTCTACCAAAAAATCCTGAAAGAGAATGTCCGGCCATCTGTTCGTGACCTCAAGCTGAAGCACACTTGGGTTCTGCAGCAGGACAATGATCCAAAACACACCAGCAAGTCCACCTCTGAATGGCTTAAGAAAAACAAAATGAAGACTTTGGAGTGGCCTAGTCAAAGTCCCAACCTGAATCCGATTGAGATGCTGTGGCATGACCTTAAAAAGGCGGTTCATGCTCGAAAACCCTCCAATGTGGCTGAATTACAACAATTCTGCAAAGATGAGTGGGCCAAAATTCCTCTACAGCGCTGTAAAAGACTCATTGCCAGTTATCGCAAACGCTTGATTGCAGTTGTTGCTGCTAAGGGTGGCCCAACCAGTTATTAGGTTTAGGGGGCAATCACTTTTTCACACAGGGCCATGTAGGTTTGGATTTTTT
>NW_022289610.1:0-1299 GCF_004355925.1 Anarrhichthys ocellatus
CATTTAGATTACAGAAAGTGAAGTGCTTACATATTAAGAGTATTTGCCTTTATACAGAAAGCAGACTGGGAAACAACAGCAGCAGCAGAAATTAAGCAGAGGATTCTCGCTTTTGAAGAATTATCTGGCCTGGAAATTAACTATGGAGCAGAATGGAGGTAGAACTGTTAAGGTAAAATTATATAGTATAGATATTTATAATGTGTCTGGATGAAAATGAACAAAATGCAGGACTTTAAGCATTTTCACAAAGATAAATTGATCTCCGTCTCCCTCTGGTGGCGGAAAATATGCAGGAAACTGCACTTAGTCTGAAATATCAGCAGCTCACAGTAAACTCTATAGTACGCTGTACTCTGTGCATTGTGCTCAAGTAACGTTGCTTATTTCAATATTGGAAACATGGGAAAAAATCATCAAAATATCCGTCTCAGTAACGATACTGTTAAACCATCGATATGCATTTCACCTTTCGGTATTTGTGTTTTCAAAATAAAAGTTGTACGGCACCAATCAACATCACAATTTCGAAGCTAATTTATTAATAAATTAAAGCTGTGTGAATAGTACCTGATTCAAAACTAATTTGTAATTGAAGGAGTAAACGTGTAAATTACAATTGATAAGTGACTTTTTGCGCAAACTTCAACATGAAAGCGCTTGTTAGCGTTAGCTAGCTCAATATTTAGAATTAGTTAACGATAGTACCAATAGCGCATTTCAGGAGAACATCGACACTTAATAATTATCTTTAGTTAGAAGCAATAGCGTGAGGTTAAGAGTAATGTGAGGAAATAATTAACAAACTTTATAACTGAATTAATGTGACCAAGTTCACTCAGAAAGTTAACATTGATAAACCTTCGTTAACGTTACCAGTGAGCGCTGACTTCAAGGGTGTTGGTAGATTAGAGAGGTTAGTTTGCTTCATAAGTTAAGCGGGATGAGAGAGTAACACTAGCTGTTGACTCAATATTAGCAGAACAGGCTTAAATGTTTACCACATCTCCTACCTTCTGTTAACGCGTCCCTGTGCAACTTTAGCTACAGCTAGCCTAGACAAGCTACAAGTTGCATTAGCAACGTCACATACAAACTCGACAAGCAAACGCTATTCATCCTGAACATTAACAAAACATGTTACAGCTAAAGTTAATGTCGAGATACTGTGAGGACCCAACAGTCAACATCTACTATTTAAATGTGTTCTGCTAACATGAAGCTTAAATAGATTCAGAGAGTCACCAGGACATCCTCATGAGTATAGATTATGTTTTATCTTTATACACTTTATCAGGG
>NW_022289611.1:0-1299 GCF_004355925.1 Anarrhichthys ocellatus
CATTTAGATTACAGAAAGTGAAGTGCTTACATATTAAGAGTATTTGCCTTTATACAGAAAGCAGACTGGGAAACAACAGCAGCAGCAGAAATTAAGCAGAGGATTCTCGCTTTTGAAGAATTATCTGGCCTGGAAATTAACTATGGAGCAGAATGGAGGTAGAACTGTTAAGGTAAAATTATATAGTATAGATATTTATAATGTGTCTGGATGAAAATGAACAAAATGCAGGACTTTAAGCATTTTCACAAAGATAAATTGATCTCCGTCTCCCTCTGGTGGCGGAAAATATGCAGGAAACTGCACTTAGTCTGAAATATCAGCAGCTCACAGTAAACTCTATAGTACGCTGTACTCTGTGCATTGTGCTCAAGTAACGTTGCTTATTTCAATATTGGAAACATGGGAAAAAATCATCAAAATATCCGTCTCAGTAACGATACTGTTAAACCATCGATATGCATTTCACCTTTCGGTATTTGTGTTTTCAAAATAAAAGTTGTACGGCACCAATCAACATCACAATTTCGAAGCTAATTTATTAATAAATTAAAGCTGTGTGAATAGTACCTGATTCAAAACTAATTTGTAATTGAAGGAGTAAACGTGTAAATTACAATTGATAAGTGACTTTTTGCGCAAACTTCAACATGAAAGCGCTTGTTAGCGTTAGCTAGCTCAATATTTAGAATTAGTTAACGATAGTACCAATAGCGCATTTCAGGAGAACATCGACACTTAATAATTATCTTTAGTTAGAAGCAATAGCGTGAGGTTAAGAGTAATGTGAGGAAATAATTAACAAACTTTATAACTGAATTAATGTGACCAAGTTCACTCAGAAAGTTAACATTGATAAACCTTCGTTAACGTTACCAGTGAGCGCTGACTTCAAGGGTGTTGGTAGATTAGAGAGGTTAGTTTGCTTCATAAGTTAAGCGGGATGAGAGAGTAACACTAGCTGTTGACTCAATATTAGCAGAACAGGCTTAAATGTTTACCACATCTCCTACCTTCTGTTAACGCGTCCCTGTGCAACTTTAGCTACAGCTAGCCTAGACAAGCTACAAGTTGCATTAGCAACGTCACATACAAACTCGACAAGCAAACGCTATTCATCCTGAACATTAACAAAACATGTTACAGCTAAAGTTAATGTCGAGATACTGTGAGGACCCAACAGTCAACATCTACTATTTAAATGTGTTCTGCTAACATGAAGCTTAAATAGATTCAGAGAGTCACCAGGACATCCTCATGAGTATAGATTATGTTTTATCTTTATACACTTTATCAGGG
>NW_022289612.1:0-1298 GCF_004355925.1 Anarrhichthys ocellatus
AAAAAATCCAAACCTACATGGCCCTGTGTGAAAAAGTGATTGCCCCCCCCTGTTAAAACATAAATTAACTGTGGTTTATCACATCTTTGGAAAGCTGAGTTCAATTTCTCTAGCCACACCCAGGCCTGATTACTGCCACACCTGTTCTCAATCAAGAAATCACTTAAATAGGACCTGCCTGACAAAGTGAGGTAGACCAAAAGATCCTCAAAAGCTAGACATCATGCTGCGATCCAAAGAAATTCAGGAACAAATGAGAAACAAAGTAATTGAGATCTATCAGTCTGGAAAAGGTTACAAAGCCATTTCTAAAGCTTTGGGACTCCAGCGAACCACAGTGAGAGCCATTATCCACAAATGGCGAAAACATGGAACAGTGGTGAACCTTCCCAGGAGTGGCCGGCCGACCAAAATTACCCCAAGAGCGCAGCGACGACTCATCCAAGAGGTCACAAAAGACCCCAGAACAACATCCAAAGAACTGCAGGCCTCACTTGCCTCAATTAAGGTCAGTGTTCATGACTCCACCATAAGAAAGAGACTGGGCAAAAATGGCCTGCATGGCAGAGTTCCAAGACGAAAACCACTGCTGAGCAAAAAGAACATAAAGGCTCGTCTCAGTTTTGCCAGAAAACATCTTGATGATCCCCAAGACTTTTGGGAAAATACTCTGTGGACTGACGAGACAAAAGTTGAACTTTTTGGAAGGTGTATGTCCCATTACATCTGGCGTGAAAGTAACACGGCATTTCAGAAAAGGAACATCATACCAACAGTAAAATATGGTGGTGGTAGTGTGATGGTCTGGGGCTGTTTTGCTGCTTCAGGACCTGGAAGACTTGCTGTGGTAAATGGAACCATGAATTCTGCTGTCTACCAAAAAATCCTGAAGGAGAATGTCCGGCCATCTGTTCGTGACCTCAAGCTGAAGCGCACTTGGGTTCTGCAGCAGGACAATGATCCAAAACACACCAGCAAGTCCACCTCTGAATGGCTTAAGAAAAACAAAATGAAGACTTTGGAGTGGCCTAGTCAAAGTCCCGACCTGAATCCGATTGAGATGCTGTGGCATGACCTTAAAAAGGCGGTTCATGCTCGAAAACCCTCCAATGTGGCTGAATTACAACAATTCTGCAAAGATGAGTGGGCCAAAATTCCTCTACAGCGCTGTAAAAGACTCATTGCCAGTTATCGCAAACGCTTGATTGCAGTTGTTGCTGCTAAGGGTGGCCCAACCAGTTATTAGGTTTAGGGGGCAATCACTTTTTCACACAGGGCCATGTAGGTTTGGATTTTTT
>NW_022289613.1:0-1298 GCF_004355925.1 Anarrhichthys ocellatus
GACCCCACATTCGGATCCTATTCTATAGTTTTCTGGAACCAAAGTGGTGATGCAGAGGAGATCGGCAATTATAGATTTCACCCATCAGTCAGTTTCTTCATCAACAACACCAACATTCAGTGGAACCCAAATGGAGAAGTAAGTCAGACTTTCCTTATTATTTGTGGTGTAACGCAGTATGTCGAGACTTAAAACGATATGATTAAAGATGCATTGTTTAGTTTTTTCTCCCTTCCACAGGATTGTGTGCATGTGTATGCAAAAAAAAACAGTGACAGTGGATAATCACATTATCACGGTAGTAAGCAGGTGGTGGTTGTTCATGGTCAAAACATCCACTGAACTTTCTCTATATAAATATAAAAGTTCTAAATACTGTTGTGACAGTCACTCCCCTTTTGTTTACCTTCATCTCTCACAGTGTTCTCTTTTCTTCCCTTACTTTTTTATATACAATTGTTGTGTACAGGTGCCTACTTCACTGTGTTCCCCAGAATGTGCTGTAGGATTTGCAAAGAACCGAGATGGAATCCACAAATGCTGCTTTAATTGTGAAATCTGTCCTGATGGAACTTATATCAACATCACAGGTGAGAGGAATACAATGAATAAAAGCAGTGGCCTTGATGAGAGTGAAACATTTTTTTCCATATCTTAGAGGGTTTAACAATCATTTTGTGTTAATTGGACACATCTATATAAAGGATTCGATCTCCACTCCTCTGAACCAATGAAATGGCAGCTAATCTAGAGCTTATTCAGTAAAAATGAATATGAAAGTTTTTTGCCTATTTTATGGATCACATGGACTATGTCCTTTTAAAATGGGGTGACTGTGGCTCAGTGGAGCCGGGTCGTCTTTCAAACAGAAGATCTGCAGTTGGATCCCCGGCTCTGCTAGTCCATGTCGATGTGTCCCTGGCAAGACACTTAACCCCGAATTGCTCCCCTAGGCTGTGCTTGCGGTGTATGAATGTGTGTGAAGGTGTGAATGATGACATGTAGTGTTAAAGGGCTTTGAGTGGTCGGAAGACTAGAAAAGCTCGACACAAGTACAGTCCATTTACCATCATGCAACATTCTTGACTTTAACAGGATCCCTACATTATCGTTGGAAAACATAAAAAAGTGTAACCTCCTCAGCCGTCTGATATTTTGTGTCAACCATCATTTTAGCTAAGCAACCTTCATTTTTTATTGACAATCTGTCCTTCTCTCATGTTAAACAGAGGATCCCTACACGTGTGTCAGCTGTAAGGAAACAGAATGGTCTGCAGCAGGAAGTACATCATGTACTC
>NW_022289614.1:0-1298 GCF_004355925.1 Anarrhichthys ocellatus
AAAAAATCCAAACCTACATGGCCCTGTGTGAAAAAGTGATTGCCCCCCCCTGTTAAAACATAAATTAACTGTGGTTTATCACATCTTTGGAAAGCTGAGTTCAATTTCTCTAGCCACACCCAGGCCTGATTACTGCCACACCTGTTCTCAATCAAGAAATCACTTAAATAGGACCTGCCTGACAAAGTGAGGTAGACCAAAAGATCCTCAAAAGCTAGACATCATGCTGCGATCCAAAGAAATTCAGGAACAAATGAGAAACAAAGTAATTGAGATCTATCAGTCTGGAAAAGGTTACAAAGCCATTTCTAAAGCTTTGGGACTCCAGCGAACCACAGTGAGAGCCATTATCCACAAATGGCGAAAACATGGAACAGTGGTGAACCTTCCCAGGAGTGGCCGGCCGACCAAAATTACCCCAAGAGCGCAGCGACGACTCATCCAAGAGGTCACAAAAGACCCCAGAACAACATCCAAAGAACTGCAGGCCTCACTTGCCTCAATTAAGGTCAGTGTTCATGACTCCACCATAAGAAAGAGACTGGGCAAAAATGGCCTGCATGGCAGAGTTCCAAGACGAAAACCACTGCTGAGCAAAAAGAACATAAAGGCTCGTCTCAGTTTTGCCAGAAAACATCTTGATGATCCCCAAGACTTTTGGGAAAATACTCTGTGGACTGACGAGACAAAAGTTGAACTTTTTGGAAGGTGTATGTCCCATTACATCTGGCGTGAAAGTAACACGGCATTTCAGAAAAGGAACATCATACCAACAGTAAAATATGGTGGTGGTAGTGTGATGGTCTGGGGCTGTTTTGCTGCTTCAGGACCTGGAAGACTTGCTGTGGTAAATGGAACCATGAATTCTGCTGTCTACCAAAAAATCCTGAAGGAGAATGTCCGGCCATCTGTTCGTGACCTCAAGCTGAAGCGCACTTGGGTTCTGCAGCAGGACAATGATCCAAAACACACCAGCAAGTCCACCTCTGAATGGCTTAAGAAAAACAAAATGAAGACTTTGGAGTGGCCTAGTCAAAGTCCCGACCTGAATCCGATTGAGATGCTGTGGCATGACCTTAAAAAGGCGGTTCATGCTCGAAAACCCTCCAATGTGGCTGAATTACAACAATTCTGCAAAGATGAGTGGGCCAAAATTCCTCTACAGCGCTGTAAAAGACTCATTGCCAGTTATCGCAAACGCTTGATTGCAGTTGTTGCTGCTAAGGGTGGCCCAACCAGTTATTAGGTTTAGGGGGCAATCACTTTTTCACACAGGGCCATGTAGGTTTGGATTTTTT
>NW_022289615.1:0-1297 GCF_004355925.1 Anarrhichthys ocellatus
AAAAAATCCAAACCTACATGGCCCTGTGTGAAAAAGTGATTGCCCCCTAAACCTAATAACTGGTTGGGCCACCCTTAGCAGCAACAACTGCAATCAAGCGTTTGCGATAACTGGCAATGAGTCTTTTACAGCGCTGTAGAGGAATTTTGGCCCACTCATCTTTGCAGAATTGTTGTAATTCAGCCACATTGGAGGGTTTTCGAGCATGAACCGCCTTTTTAAGGTCATGCCACAGCATCTCAATCGGATTCAGGTCGGGACTTTGACTAGGCCACTCCAAAGTCTTCATTTTGTTTTTCTTAAGCCATTCAGAGGTGGACTTGCTGGTGTGTTTTGGATCATTGTCCTGCTGCAGAACCCAAGTGCGCTTCAGCTTGAGGTCACGAACAGATGGCCGGACATTCTCCTTCAGGATTTTTTGGTAGACAGCAGAATTCATGGTTCCATTTACCACAGCAAGTCTTCCAGGTCCTGAAGCAGCAAAACAGCCCCAGACCATCACACTACCACCACCATATTTTACTGTTGGTATGATGTTCCTTTTCTGAAATGCCGTGTTACTTTTACGCCAGATGTAATGGGACATACACCTTCCAAAAAGTTCAACTTTTGTCTCGTCAGTCCACAGAGTATTTTCCCAAAAGTCTTGGGGATCATCAAGATGTTTTCTGGCAAAACTGAGACGAGCCTTTATGTTCTTTTTGCTCAGCAGTGGTTTTCGTCTTGGAACTCTGCCATGCAGGCCATTTTTGCCCAGTCTCTTTCTTATGGTGGAGTCATGAACACTGACCTTAATTGAGGCAAGTGAGGCCTGCAGTTCTTCGGATGTTGTTCTGGGGTCTTTTGTGACCTCTTGGATGAGTCGTCGCTGCGCTCTTGGGGTAATTTTGGTCGGCCGGCCACTCCTGGGAAGGTTCACCACTGTTCCATGTTTTCGCCATTTGTGGGTAATGGCTCTCACTGTGGTTCGCTGGAGTCCCAAAGCTTTAGAAATGGCTTTGTAACCTTTTCCAGACTGATAGATCTCAATTACTTTGTTTCTCATTTGTTCCTGAATTTCTTTGGATCGCAGCACGATGTCTAGCTTTTGAGGATCTTTTGGTCTACCTCACTTTGTCAGGCAGGTCCTATTTAAGTGATTTCTTGATTGAGAACAGGTGTGGCAGTAATCAGGCCTGGGTGTGGCTAGAGAAATTGAACTCAGCTTTCCAAAGATGTGATAAACCACAGTTAATTTATGTTTTAACAGGGGGGGCAATCACTTTTTCACACAGGGCCATGTAGGTTTGGATTTTTT
>NW_022289616.1:0-1296 GCF_004355925.1 Anarrhichthys ocellatus
AGAAAAACTGAAATATCACATGGTCATAAGTATTCAGACCCTTTGCTCAGTATTGAGTAGAAGCACCCTTTTGAGCTAGTACAGCCATGAGTCTTCTTGGGAATGATGCAACAACCTTTTCACACCTGGATTTGGGGATCCTCTGCCATTCTTCCTTGCAGATCCTCTCCAGTTCCGTCAGGTTGGATGGTGAACGTTGGTGGACAGCCATTTTCAGGTCTCTCCAGAGATGCTCAATTGGGTTTAGGTCAGGGCTCTGGCTGGGCCAGTCAAGAATGGTCACAGAGTTGTTCCGAAGCCACTCCTTTGTTATTTTAGCTGTGTGCTTAGGGTCATTGTCTTGTTGGAAGGTGAACCTTCTGCCCAGTCTGAGGTCCAGAGCACTCTGGAAGAGGTTTTCTTCCAGGATATCTCTGTACTTGGCCGCATTCATCTTTCCTTCAATTGCAACCAGTCGTCCTGTCCCTGCAGCTGAAAAACACCCCCATAGCATGATGCTGCCACCACCACCATGTTTCACTGTTGGGATTGTATTGGGCAGGTGATGAGCAGTGCCTGGTTTCCTCCACACATACCGCTTAGAATTAACGCCAAAAAGTTCAATCTTGGTCTCATCAGACCAGAGAATCTTATTTCTCATAGTGTGGGAGTCCTTCATGTGTTTTTTGGCAAACTCTATGCGGGCTTTCATATGTCTTGCACTGAGGAGAGGCTTCCGTCGGGCCACTCTGCCATGAAGCCCCGACTGGTGGAGGGCTGCAGTGATAGTTGACTTTGTGGAACTTTCTCCCATCTCCCTACTGCATCTCTGGAGCTCAGCCACAGTGATCTTTGGGTTCTTCTTTACCTCTCTCACCAAGGCTCTTCTTCCACGATTGCTCAGTTTGGCTGGACGGCCAGGTCTAGGAAGAGTTCTGGTCGTCCCAAACTTCTTCCATTTAAGGATTATGGAGGCCACTGTGCTCTTAGGAACCTTGAGTGCTGCAGAAATTCTTTTGTAACCTTGGCCAGATCTGTGCCTTGCCACAATTCTGTCTCTGAGCTCCTTGGGCAGTTCCTTCGACCTCATGATTCTCATTTGCTCTGACATGCACTGTGAGCTGTAAGGTCTTATATAGACAGGTGTGTGCCTTTCCTAATCAAGTCCAATCAGTTTAATTAAACACAGCTGGACTCCAATGAAGGAGTAGAACCATCTCAAGGAGGATCAGAAGAAATGGACAGCATGTGAGTTAAATATGAGTGTCACAGCAAAGGGTCTGAATACTTATGACCATGTGATATTTCAGTTTTTCT
>NW_022289617.1:0-1296 GCF_004355925.1 Anarrhichthys ocellatus
AGTTGTTGTAAGACTTACTCGCAACGTTGTGATGTTCAGAAAATGCATGTGTTGTTTTACAGTCACTTCTTTTGTATGTGCATGGGAATTTGTATTTTATTTTTTAGCCAGTGGGTGTCATGTGACAGTTTAGGTCAAAATTTCGTCTTTGTTTTCTGTTCCGAGAAAGTTTAGGCTAGCCTTGGGTTTGTTAAAAATCTGTCAGATCATCTGACTGCTTATGTTTCTTGCTATGTCTGTGTTACTGGCTCCTAACCCATCAAAGTTGTAATAAACCGGAATGATCCTTTAATGTGTAGTGGGCTATACAGATTAAATACTTCTATTTAAAAAAACATTTCATTTAACTTGCTATTTTGTTCTGATTACAAAGGGATGACGAGGCTAAATAATTATTGTCGAGAACATCTGACCACAGTGGACTTGCATCTGCAGAACCCAAATGCTCATAGCACAAGATTGAAGAAAACAGTTTGGAACATAAATTATTGAAAGATTATTGATTTTTGTTGACAAGACAATGATTCCAGTTATAAATGGTAACAAGACATAATTTACTTACTCCTTCTTGTTGCTGAAATGATAAAAGAAATTGACAAAATTCCAGCTGTGACTTGTTATTCAACAAATCTTGGCTTATGAAACAGGTTTGAAGACAGACTCTGTCATGGTTGTTCAGCTGGTTAGTAAGTTGTCTAAACACATTGTGTAAAGCATGTTTGCTCACAGAAAAGAGACACCTCTTTCGCACCTGTTTAATTTTTTTTTGAACTCTTTTGAGCCAAAATCTGTTCACACTCTCAATATGCATCTAAAAGTCACGAGAGGTAAAACTAACAAGTCATTTTCATTTTAAACCTTTTATAATAAGACTGTAATTGTTATGCATCATTAATATAATAATTATGCCCTGTGAATCACTCATGAACTTTGTTACACTTTAGCACAGCCTGATCCCACATTATAATGCTTTAAGACATGAGGCAAGATATTGTTCTTGGCTGGTGACTCGCTCAGGGCTACAGCACACACGTAATGCAACTAAAGACATTTTTGATTTGATGAATTGATGAACTGTTGACTTTAAACTACTTAAAGGTAAATAATGTAGTCATTGTTTAAATAGTTTAGTTAAAACCTTGAGTGTTATAAAATTGTTATCACTTTAGAATAACCTTGGTTTCTATGAGCAATATTGTAGAATTTCTTATTATGAATGTTTCTTAATTGCAGATGCATACCATTGCATTTGTATGTACAACTGTACTTTTGAATGTATATGACGATAAACTTGAA
>NW_022289618.1:0-1296 GCF_004355925.1 Anarrhichthys ocellatus
AAAAAAAAAAAAAAAAATTACTAGAAAAATCAAATTAATTGCTTTTTCAGTCCACTAGATGGTGCTGAGTTGTTTTCTGGTGAGGTCAGCAAAGGTCCCGGGTCAGCGTGATTGGTAGGAAGTTGGTCAAAACAAAGATGGAGACATCTGGCCTCACAACGGGGTTAAATCGGCCAACAGTAGCCAGGCTCATGGGGAGCGTGCAGCGCATAACTGTCTCTCTGCCCTTGACGCCCACGCATCGCACGTTATACTGAGTTATATAACTCTTATATCCTACTTATATAAGTTATAGTTCATATACTGAGTCCACACCTTTGCATTTAGTTAAGTTGGACTATGTAGTAATACATTCAGTTTGTCAGGTTCATGCAACATTTATGACATTGTTGGTCAGTCTGTCAGCTTGACAATCCTATTTTGCTGCAATAAAAATGATTGAAGTGAGATGAACAGACTGAAAACTTTCTTATTAGATGAAACATGTTGACACAGTTTTCCTTTGGGGACATAATTTGAAGTTGAAAAAAGTAATAAATCGCAATATAGGCCTATGTTATCGCAATACTCAGAATATCGTGACAATATCGTATCGTGGGACCTCTGGTGATTCCCACCCCTATAATCTAGGTTCATGTTGCTAATAAGTAGCCAAACAAAACACTGCTGCAGACATAAGTGTTTTTCATCCGGCCATTAAAAAACAAAGCACTAATGTTGGGTAACCAAAGAACCTTATACTGAGACGATATACATGTTTTATATTTGCAGGATGAAGGTCATTCTGAGTGGGCTTCTTGTGTGCGCTTCTCCCCCAACAGCAACAACCCGATCATCGTCTCCTGCGGCTGGGACAAGATGGTCAAGGTACTCGATTCCTGTAAAAGTTTCCTTAGCTTTTTCCTGAGTTCTCTTCTAACTGAATGAACACTTATTCTAAGTAGTTTGTTTGACCTGTGATTTTAAAAGCTGGCTCCTATTACCTGTTCTTTCCTTCTAGGTGTGGAACCTTGCCAACTGCAAGCTGAAGACTAACCACCTTGGCCACACTGGATTCCTGAACACAGTGACCGTCTCTCCTGATGGCTCCCTGTGTGCATCTGGTGGAAGGGTATACAATAACATTATTTTGTATCATTGTAGACTACCACAGAATGTTTTTTGATCCGTTTGCTATTGATGATAAAGAGGCTGTTTCTGAGTTACACCTGCACTTAAAATGTTATGTAACGAACTATCTAATTGCTAGCTATTAAGCATAATATAAATATCCTCGCAATCTCCTATATCTATAAA
>NW_022289619.1:0-1296 GCF_004355925.1 Anarrhichthys ocellatus
AAAAAAAAAAAAAAAAATTACTAGAAAAATCAAATTAATTGCTTTTTCAGTCCACTAGATGGTGCTGAGTTGTTTTCTGGTGAGGTCAGCAAAGGTCCCGGGTCAGCGTGATTGGTAGGAAGTTGGTCAAAACAAAGATGGAGACATCTGGCCTCACAACGGGGTTAAATCGGCCAACAGTAGCCAGGCTCATGGGGAGCGTGCAGCGCATAACTGTCTCTCTGCCCTTGACGCCCACGCATCGCACGTTATACTGAGTTATATAACTCTTATATCCTACTTATATAAGTTATAGTTCATATACTGAGTCCACACCTTTGCATTTAGTTAAGTTGGACTATGTAGTAATACATTCAGTTTGTCAGGTTCATGCAACATTTATGACATTGTTGGTCAGTCTGTCAGCTTGACAATCCTATTTTGCTGCAATAAAAATGATTGAAGTGAGATGAACAGACTGAAAACTTTCTTATTAGATGAAACATGTTGACACAGTTTTCCTTTGGGGACATAATTTGAAGTTGAAAAAAGTAATAAATCGCAATATAGGCCTATGTTATCGCAATACTCAGAATATCGTGACAATATCGTATCGTGGGACCTCTGGTGATTCCCACCCCTATAATCTAGGTTCATGTTGCTAATAAGTAGCCAAACAAAACACTGCTGCAGACATAAGTGTTTTTCATCCGGCCATTAAAAAACAAAGCACTAATGTTGGGTAACCAAAGAACCTTATACTGAGACGATATACATGTTTTATATTTGCAGGATGAAGGTCATTCTGAGTGGGCTTCTTGTGTGCGCTTCTCCCCCAACAGCAACAACCCGATCATCGTCTCCTGCGGCTGGGACAAGATGGTCAAGGTACTCGATTCCTGTAAAAGTTTCCTTAGCTTTTTCCTGAGTTCTCTTCTAACTGAATGAACACTTATTCTAAGTAGTTTGTTTGACCTGTGATTTTAAAAGCTGGCTCCTATTACCTGTTCTTTCCTTCTAGGTGTGGAACCTTGCCAACTGCAAGCTGAAGACTAACCACCTTGGCCACACTGGATTCCTGAACACAGTGACCGTCTCTCCTGATGGCTCCCTGTGTGCATCTGGTGGAAGGGTATACAATAACATTATTTTGTATCATTGTAGACTACCACAGAATGTTTTTTGATCCGTTTGCTATTGATGATAAAGAGGCTGTTTCTGAGTTACACCTGCACTTAAAATGTTATGTAACGAACTATCTAATTGCTAGCTATTAAGCATAATATAAATATCCTCGCAATCTCCTATATCTATAAA
>NW_022289620.1:0-1296 GCF_004355925.1 Anarrhichthys ocellatus
AGTTGTTGTAAGACTTACTCGCAACGTTGTGATGTTCAGAAAATGCATGTGTTGTTTTACAGTCACTTCTTTTGTATGTGCATGGGAATTTGTATTTTATTTTTTAGCCAGTGGGTGTCATGTGACAGTTTAGGTCAAAATTTCGTCTTTGTTTTCTGTTCCGAGAAAGTTTAGGCTAGCCTTGGGTTTGTTAAAAATCTGTCAGATCATCTGACTGCTTATGTTTCTTGCTATGTCTGTGTTACTGGCTCCTAACCCATCAAAGTTGTAATAAACCGGAATGATCCTTTAATGTGTAGTGGGCTATACAGATTAAATACTTCTATTTAAAAAAACATTTCATTTAACTTGCTATTTTGTTCTGATTACAAAGGGATGACGAGGCTAAATAATTATTGTCGAGAACATCTGACCACAGTGGACTTGCATCTGCAGAACCCAAATGCTCATAGCACAAGATTGAAGAAAACAGTTTGGAACATAAATTATTGAAAGATTATTGATTTTTGTTGACAAGACAATGATTCCAGTTATAAATGGTAACAAGACATAATTTACTTACTCCTTCTTGTTGCTGAAATGATAAAAGAAATTGACAAAATTCCAGCTGTGACTTGTTATTCAACAAATCTTGGCTTATGAAACAGGTTTGAAGACAGACTCTGTCATGGTTGTTCAGCTGGTTAGTAAGTTGTCTAAACACATTGTGTAAAGCATGTTTGCTCACAGAAAAGAGACACCTCTTTCGCACCTGTTTAATTTTTTTTTGAACTCTTTTGAGCCAAAATCTGTTCACACTCTCAATATGCATCTAAAAGTCACGAGAGGTAAAACTAACAAGTCATTTTCATTTTAAACCTTTTATAATAAGACTGTAATTGTTATGCATCATTAATATAATAATTATGCCCTGTGAATCACTCATGAACTTTGTTACACTTTAGCACAGCCTGATCCCACATTATAATGCTTTAAGACATGAGGCAAGATATTGTTCTTGGCTGGTGACTCACTCAGGGCTACAGCACACACGTAATGCAACTAAAGACATTTTTGATTTGATGAATTGATGAACTGTTGACTTTAAACTACTTAAAGGTAAATAATGTAGTCATTGTTTAAATAGTTTAGTTAAAACCTTGAGTGTTATAAAATTGTTATCACTTTAGAATAACCTTGGTTTCTATGAGCAATATTGTAGAATTTCTTATTATGAATGTTTCTTAATTGCAGATGCATACCATTGCATTTGTATGTACAACTGTACTTTTGAATGTATATGACGATAAACTTGAA
>NW_022289621.1:0-1295 GCF_004355925.1 Anarrhichthys ocellatus
GTGTTAAATTAAAGTGTTCAAGTAACAGCAAATGGCACTACTGTTTTGTTAACTTTCATGTAAGTCCAAATACAATCAGCAGGACACTGCAGGGAGTTGAACCCCATCCCAGTAAACTGACAGTCTGTTATGTTACAAACACTGAAGCACATTCACACACATTCATTTTCTTAATGATCTTAACAGGCTTACATTTATGATTGTATCGGATGTACACTCAAAACATTTGAGGCTTAAGACCTGGCAACATGATCTTACTACGCTGCTGGTCTACGCAGGAAATATCATCTCACTCGTGCACGCAGAGTGTGATGGTCACAGAGATGCACGGCCGCGTCACCCGGAGTCCTGCCAGTACCAGGAAATACCGTTTAACTCGTGCACGCAGTGTATGACGGTCACAGAGATGCATGGCCAGAGTCCTGCTAGTACCCTCGACGTGCGTGAAGTTGCGAGGGCCCGATCAATGCTGCTCGCAGCTTTAATTATTATTAATATTTGTATTACCATTATTATTTGTATTGTCATTATTATTATTAACGTACTGTAACTCTTAGAGATGTAACCTGATGTACTTCAGATCTTGAGACCTTCACAGTGAAAAGTGATCAAAGATCATAAAGTTATGAATTATGAGCTCTGAAGGTGTTTCTGAGGCTGAAGAAGCTCCAAACTGAACAAACTTCTCTCACATTGAAAGTCCTCCATGTTTTTATCTGATGTGGTTTTAATGCTTCAGAGGGAAGTCGGCTCTATAGCGCCCCCTACGCAACTTAGACCGTGCAGCCCTCGCAGCACGTTCCACATGGATCTATAATATTTGGTAAGCACATGTATCACATGTAGACTTAAACAAAAGTCTCTTGGAGCCATCCTCTAAACCCAACCGGAAGTCGGCCATTTTGAATTTTCTATACATTTCTTGTGTTTTTGCTGAACTTTAGTGAACTCCTCCTAGAGAATGAATCACATCTACTTAATATTTAGTGAGAACAATCTAAAGACTTTAGTGATTCAAAGTTATCAAAAGCTTCAAGGTCTCATGAACGGGGGGGACGTGGTGTGGCGGCCATTTTACATGGTTCACCATCATCCATCAATCTGCTGTAACTCGACTGTTCTTTGTCTAAACCCTCCCAAACGTGCCATGCTGGATGATAAGTGAAAAGTGACGTCATCCCCAAAGAAAGGCCAATAAAAAGCCGGATGAAGAGTCTTCCTCTCGTCTTCAAACAAGCCAACAGACTAAAGAGCATTGTGAACGTCATCTCTTAGAGAGGACTCTGCAGCTCAGA
>NW_022289624.1:0-1295 GCF_004355925.1 Anarrhichthys ocellatus
ACACGCGAATAGAATATATCTACGTACATCTTTTCATGCTTCATAAATACATACTTACAGACTAAGGTCTCTCAAGGCTACCAAATGGAAGAAGTAAAACGTTAGTGCAGCGTGTCTTCTCATTAGAATCTAAAAACAACGAGCTGCTCCATAGGGCTGATGCTGGTCACTCCGCTCGTTAATCGCTCCAATAACAGCTGCTTCCTCCACAGAAATGCAGACTTTTACTGCACAACAGCTGCTAGCTGCTGTGCTAGCAGCAACGCTTGCAATTTGTTATCCATGTTGAAATGAATCGCTGGTAGCCCAGTTTGTTTTCTTCGGGTACGGGTCACGTGATAGTGAGTGTGACGAATCAGGGACGGAGACGTCATGGTTGCCAAGAACCAATCCAGTAGCGAACACGGATGTGGGCGTAATTTTTTCTAAGCACATCCGTATCCGACCGTCCACACGCAAACGCAACCCCAGAGTTCTCAAACACCTCCAACCTCGGCTGAGTTTTCAGATTCCTCCGTTTAGGGTGCTCCAAAACTCCGGCGTGGTGTGGCCGCTCAGTGTAAATGTAGCAAATACGGAGTAATGTGGACAGGGCCTGAGACTCACCTGCACAGGGAGGCGGGACATACACAGGAAGTAACAAAAGAAAGAGAAGAAGAAAAGTACCAAGCAGACTGAGGCTCCGTCTGGGAGTGGGGGGGGGGGGGGGGTATTGGGGGGTGGAGAGAGTTCTCCCCCCTCTGACAAATATCCACATCAACCAGAGACTCTCTCTCTCTCTCTCTCTCTCTCTCTCTCTCTCTCTCTCTCTCTCTGCTGAGATATTTGACCTTTGACCTCACAAAACTAGAACAACGAGAGGAAAACACACAGGTACTCATGTCAGAGTACTAATACCACGCTGTTTACTCTTACAGTACGAGTACTAATACCACACTGTTTAAATGCTGTTACAGTAGGAGTACTAATACCACGCTGTTTAAATACTGTTACAGTAGGTGTACTAATACCACGCTGTTTAAATACTGTTACAGTAGGAGTACTAATACCACGCTGTTTAAATACTGTTACAGTAGGAGTACTAATACCACGCTGTTTAAATACTGTTACAGTAGGAGTACTAATACCACACTGTTTAAATGCTGTTACAGTAGGAGTACTAATACCACACTGTTTAAATACTGTTACAGTAGGAGTACTAATACCACACTGTTTAAATGCTGTTACAGTAGGAGTACTAATACCACACTGTTTAAATACTGTTACAGTAGGAGTACTAATACCACGCTGTTTAA
>NW_022289625.1:0-1294 GCF_004355925.1 Anarrhichthys ocellatus
AAAAAAAAATAACGCTTAAATTGCACAAGGTTACATTACCAACCTGGCAATTGTTTTGAGTCTCCAGAATCCTAGGGGCCTTGAAAGCCCCGAGTTGACTGTATGGTCACACCTAAAGGTTCGGTTCCTGAATCAAACCAATGCAGCGATGATTCAATGGTTACATCTTTTAACTTGTCCGGTTTGCATTTAAATTGTAAACAAAAGTAATGCGGTGGAAATGTTATTAATGTTATTATTATTGGTCATATAGTTGGCTCCAAGTACGACTCAAAAGTTGCCTTTAAACATGTGATCTGCTTTTCTGTAGTCATCTGAGTGTGTAGATGAAGCATTATGTTTTTTCACTCATTTATCAGCTAGCCAAGTTAACCTGCAAAACACAACATACGTTGTCACTCACCTGGGGATAGTAATCGGTATTCCTCTGCTGTGACAAGAGTGTGCAGATGAAACATTTAGCTAGTTCTCTAGCTAGCTGGCTAATAAAATGCTTTCATGCTACACTGGTTGCAGAAAAGGAGATGAACAGTGTGCTGGTAGCCGGGCAGTGCTGTGGTCTAAATGTCCCATCTGTTGCTCGTCGCTGCTACTACTGGAATTTTAACAGTAAGTTATCCAAACAGCCCAGCATCCCTAAGAATTACATGAAATGAGGCAGACAAAGGGAATAGAGGTCAGTTGGTGACTTGTTGGCAAATCAGACTTTCATGCTGAAACTGAAAGACCTTGTGTGAGATATTATTCCTGCATAGACATACTGGTCAGATTCTAGATGTCTGGAAATATAGTTGTCATGTAATAGTCTGCTACACAATACACAAAGAGCAAAGGTGGCGCCTTTGTACAATCCATTCTTGTCCTAGGGCCCCCTAATCGGTTCATCGGGCCAGAGCTCACACCGCAAAACAAGTTGCCAACAGGACGTTCTCTGAAAATGGTGGTGTAGTTCGAACCTTTGTCAGATAAATACAACCGAACAGCACAGTCACTTCCATGTGGTCTGCTAACTGGCCAGTCTGTCTGCCAGCTGACCAGTCAGCCCATAAAGGCATTGACCTTCTCTGTCAACCAGTGAAGCTGCCTCCCCTCTTCCCCCCCCATCTCTGTCTCTCCCTCCGTCTGTCTCTCTGCCGCCCTAGGTTCACGTCACGCCATAACAGGATTCCTCTAAGTCAAGGGTTAGATAAAGAGCAGTGGGAGGGACAGAAATAAAAGAGGAGAGAATCCTTTTCATCTCAGCCTCTCGCTGTTTCTCTGTCTCCATAAGTGCTTGTAGACGGAGATGGAGCGT
>NW_022289626.1:0-1294 GCF_004355925.1 Anarrhichthys ocellatus
GTGGTGTATGCTCTGAAGCGACAGGGACGCACTCTGTACGGCTTCGGGGGTTAAACTCTAACTGCTCGTTATCAAACCATCAAAGGTCCTTTTAAGGGCCACACACTTCCTCAATGAAAGAGCTGGTATCCTGGAGAAGAACGCGGGTCACTTCTTAACAGAGCTGTACATCTTGTGAAAACACAAACCACCATTTTTAAGGTGTCAGCAGGTCAACTAGGGTTTGGGTTAAGTGTTTAATAAGGGAAGAAATACTGCAACCCAAAGCTGGGAGCAGGAAAGTTGTCTGGATGAAACATCCATGAAGGTGTTATCTATTTTACTGAAGTTAATTTGTTTGTGATGAGGCTATTGTAATATCTGAGGCTTTAGTTTGTTTTTGTGCCTTTTTTTTTTTTTTTACTGATGGTCCAGGTCTGTTTTTGAAAAGAATATTTATAAATAAATGATATCAACCAGACTTAAATTTATGAAACCATCTGATCCAGCTTCGTTTTTTTTTTTTTTTTTTCAAGATGGGCTGAGAGTCAGAAGCAAACATGTTATGTCAGAGTAATGATTAGGAAGGCACAGTACTAAACACAAAGCATTTACTCATCTCAGCTGTCAAACCAGGTTTATTGGTACAGCCCAATATCACACATCAAGTCTTTTGTATTGGGCCACAGACACAATATAGATACTTCTAGTGACTGAGTATAGCTTGAGCACACTGACGAGATGTATTCCTTTACTACAAATGTACTACCTAATCTATGTTTTGTATTATAAACATTTCTCTTCCTCTACATAGAATGTGAAACAATACATTTTAAACCATACCTCTTCAGGTCAGTGCATCATGAATCCATTTAACAAGACATTTAATGCAATTAAATGTATTTTAACATCACTGCCCCGGAAATACAAAGCAATGATATGTACAGTATTATATAAACACGGGTAGTTTATACACTTATACAACAGGTCCAAAGTTTGAAACTGAATCCTTTGTGTTTGTAAAATAATAATAGAGTATAATAATAATGAAAATATTAATATAATGTATGGTAATAGTGTTTGACATTTTTAGAAGCTGTTACATAAAATTACATATAGTATATATAATTTATTTACAATTTGATCTGCTGTATAACTCAGCAGAATACAAGTAATATCTGTTTGGCTCTGACAGCATCAATGAAACCGTGTTACTGTAACATTTGAAGCAGTACGTTGCTCTCCCAGACAGATTGCATTTATTTGTCTGTGTTTGATCATTAATAGTATAACTATTTCTATTAAAAGTTATCAT
>NW_022289627.1:0-1294 GCF_004355925.1 Anarrhichthys ocellatus
GGGGGGGGGAATGTAAAGGAGGGAGGAAGACAGGTAGAAGAGGAAGTAAGACAGGAAATGGCATGCTAGAGTTTGGAGGAGGGGTAAATTACCTCTGATCTAAAAGCTGGCTAAAGAAAAACCCCTCTCACAAATCTTCCAGCAGAGGAGGGGTAACACAACACACACACACACACACACACACACACACACATTCTGGTAAAAAAAGAAGAAGATAGAAAATGAAAGGCAAAGAGAGACAGAGGAGGCAGAGAGACAAAAGGCCTAATCCTGAGGCTGCCAGTGAGGGAATGAGAGCGAGAGAGAAATAACAGAGAGAGTAGGGAGGAGTAGCCGTGGACTGACCCCTCCCTCCCTCTCAGAGCAGGCAGGCGGACACACCCTTTTCTGGAAGCCGCGCAAGACACACACACACACACACACACACACACACACACAGAGAGAGAGGTGTGCCGAGGCAGAGGACTCAGCACACACACACACACATTTCTAGTGCTGCACACACCCCTTCTCTTCTTCTCTGTCTCCATTTTCTCTCCATGTCCACTTCCTTTCGCTCACATCTAAATCTGAGATACTCCTTCTGTTAACACTATAAAACTATTCATTAATAGTTGAACGATCAATGTTCAATATCTAAAGAGGCGTAAACCATCTACTTGAAGGTTTCCACTGACTGCCAGCAGAATCTGAACTAAACATTGTGTGATAACCGTGAATCCAACCAATTAGTCGGCTAATCGCTCGTTTTGGACTAAGATGTCTTTGGTTGTTTTTTTCTGCTTTTTTTCTTATTTCCCAGAAGCCTTTGAGCACATCTCCGGTAAACACAAGACTCCTTGTGGAGAAACTCAGTTTTATAGATCTGTGGATTGAATAAGTCAATCATCATACGAGTGTTGGTCGACAATGACAGCTAACACCACAAGTACACATTCCTTTCAGGCAAATTCAGGCAACAAATATTGTTGTATAATCTACAAAAGCTTTTCTACATTTAACAAAACAAGCCAAAGTTCTCAAATCTTAAATGTTGTCGAAACACATGCAACCACAACTTTTTCTAAAATTGACACAAAAGAAGAAGTAAAAGGAGCCGGAGCTGCACGAACAAATCCTAAAACGATTCACAAATTATTGAGATCTACTTCCTTCATTGACTAATCAAGGTGCAAAATTACTTTCATCATGTTATTCCAATCCTCTGACAATATGATCTTTAACAGCAGTAAGATCATTTAATATAAAGATTGGAATAACATGATGAAAGTAATTTTGCACCTTGATTAGTCAA
>NW_022289628.1:0-417 GCF_004355925.1 Anarrhichthys ocellatus
CTTTATTGGTTTACGGTACATTCTCAGCCCTTTATGCTCTTAAAATAGGTTTCAGGCTTTGAAGAGGCCAAAAGTGGATTTTGTGAAAGTCAACATAGTTTTTGGAAAACTGGCTCAGGGCAGTTGATTTCACTGTTTCATGATGTTTTCATTACAACCTGCTTACCCACTTTTACTGGTTTACGGTACATTCTCAGCCTTTTATGCTCTTAAAATACGTTTCAGGCTTGAAAGCGACCAAAAGCGGATTTTGTGAAAGTAAACAGTTTCCAAAAGCTGGCTCAGGGCAGTTGATGTCACTGTTTCATGATGTTTTCATTACAACCTGCTTACCCACCTTTATTGGTTTACGGTACATTCTCAGCCTTTCATTCCCTTCATTAAAATACATTTCAGGCTTGAAAGAGGCCAAAAGTG
>NW_022289628.1:517-1294 GCF_004355925.1 Anarrhichthys ocellatus
CTTGGAAGAGGCCAAAAGTGGATTTTGTGAAAGTCAACATAGATTTTGGAAAACTGGCTCAGGGCAGTTGATTTCACTGTTTCATGATGTTTCCATTACAAGCTGCTTACCCACCTTTACTGGTTTACGGTACATTCTCAGCCTTTTATGTTCTTAAAATACGTTTCAGGCTTGAAAGAGACCAAAAGTGGATTTTGTGAAAGTCAACATAGTTTCAGAAAACTTGCTCAGGGCAGTTGATTTCACTGTTTCATGATGTCTTCATTACAACCTGCTTACCCACCTTTACTGGTTTACGGTACATTCTCTGCCTTTTATGCTCTTAAAATACGTTTCAGGCTTGGAGGAGGCCAAAAGCGGATTTTGTGAAAGTAAACAGTTTCCAAAAACTGGCTCAGGGCAGTTGATGTCACTGTTTCATGATGTTTTCATTACAACCTGCTTACCCACCTTTATTGGTTTACGGTACATTCTCAGCCTTTCATTCCCTTTATTAAAATACATTTCAGGCTTGAAAGAGGCCAAAAGTGCATTTTCTGAAAGTCACCATAGTTTCAAAAAACTGGCTTAGGGCAGTTGATTTCAAAGTTTCATGATGTTTTCATGACAACCTGCTTCCCCACCTTTCCTGGTTTAATGTAGCCTTTTATGCTCTTAAAATACGTTTTAAGCTAGGAAGAGGCCAAAAGTGGATTTTGTGAAAGTCAACATAGTTTCCAAAATCTGGCTCAGGGCAGTTGATTTCACTGTTTCATGATATTTCCATTACAACCTGCT
>NW_022289629.1:0-1435 GCF_004355925.1 Anarrhichthys ocellatus
TATTCCTCTTATTAATGATCTAAATTAATCATTTATTCCTCTTATTACTGATCTAAATTAATCATTTATTCCTCTTATTACTGATCTAGATTAATCATTTATTCCTCTTATTACTGATCTAGATTTAGAGTTTTCTCCTCTTTAAAGAATTACAGTCGGCATTAAAAAGCTCCCTGACGTGTTCATTGTGCTTCTAACAGAGATCTTCTTCATCATCATCATCATCACACAGCAGAACAAGCTGTATTCACACACACACACACACTTCACTCAGCTGATTGTGATCGGTCATGATTGGTGATTGACAGTCAGGTTGGACCAATCAGAGATCAGAGATATGGCATCAGATATAGATCATAAATCACATAAATCATCAACATGGAAACTACCAGCAAAATACAGAGAAAACAAGAATATATATTGAGATTTATATATTTATATGTTTTTTCAGTGTAAAGCTGAAGAATCTGAAACATGTGGAGCAAATATTTATGTTTCCATGTTTTTTTCTTCTTCTTGTCTTCTTCTTCTTATTTCACATATATTTCTAGGTAGATGCATTTTAAGGAGCTGTAGACAGATCTGTAGTTTTAAAAAGCAGCAGGACTTTAATATTGACTTGTATTGTTCTTGAGTAACTTTCTGTATTTGATCTAAAGGCATTAAACATTATAATTAATAAGTTATTTTGGGGCTCACCAGTGATTTTTATCAATTTTTTTATTCCTCTTTTTAAGGCTCTAAATAACTCATTTATTCCTCTTTTTAAGGCTCTAAATAAATTTTATTTCTCTTTTTAAGGCTCCAAATAACTCGTTTATTTCTCTTTTTAAGGCTCTAAATAACTCATTTATTCCTCTTTTTAAGGCTCTAAATAACTCGTTTATTTCTCTTTTTAAGGCTCTCAATAACTCATTTATTTCTCTTTTTAAGGTTCTAAATAACTCGTTTATTTCTCTTTTTAAGGCTCTAAATAACTCTTTTATTTCTCTTTTTAAGGCTCCAAATAACTCGTTTATTTCTCTCTGTGTTCTGTTGTTCACATCGTTTCCCTTTAAGATGTTTCTGTTGAAATTTAATATCCAGCAGGTTAAAGAGTTAACGAGTTTAACTTAAAGCAGCTTAAGAACATTATAAGAGTAGCAGTTCAGGAGTTTAAGGATTACCACCCAAGTGATGCTGTCTGTCTGTCTGTCTGTCTCGATGTCTGTCTACATGTCTTGTCTGTCTGTCTAGACAGACAGACAGACAGACAGAGACAGACAGACAGACAGAGACAGACAGAGAGACAGACAGACAGAGACAGACAGACAGACAGACAGAGACAGACAGACAGACACAGAGACAGACAGACATACAGACAGAGACAGACAGACAGACAGACAGACACAGAGACAGACAGAGACAGACAGACAGACAGAGACAGACAGACAGA
>NW_022289630.1:0-1294 GCF_004355925.1 Anarrhichthys ocellatus
CAACTAAGGAAAATCCCAAATTCAGTATCTCAGAAAATTAGAATATTGTGAAAAGGTTCAATATTGAAGACACCAGGTGCCACACTCTAATCAGCTAATGAACTCAAAACACCTGCAAAGGCCTTTAAATGGTCTCTCAGTCTAGTTCTGTAGGCTACACAATCATGGGGAAGACTGCTGACTTGACAGTTGTCCAAAAGACGACCATTGACACCTTGCACAAGGAGGGCAAGACACAAAAGGTCATTGCAAAAGAGGCTGGCTGTTCACAGAGCTCTGTGTCCAAGCACATTAATAGAGAGGTGAAGGGAAGGAAAAGATGTGGTAGAAAAAAGTGTACAAGCAATAGGGATAACCGCACCCTGGAGAGGATTGTGAAACAAAACCCATTCAAAAATGTGGGGGAGATTCAGAAAGAGTGGACTGCAGCTGGAGTCAGTGCTTCAAGAACCACTACGCACAGACGTATGCAAGACATGGGTTTCAGCTGTCGCATTCCTTGTGTCAAGCCACTCTTGAACAACAGACAGCGTCAGAAGCGTCTCGCCTGGGCTAAAGACAAAAAGGACTGGACTGCTGCTGAGTGGTCCAAAGTTATGTTCTCTGATGAAAGTAAATTTTGCATTTCCTTTGGAAATCAGGGTCCCAGAGTCTGGAGGAAGAGAGGAGAGACACACAATCCACGTTGCTTGAGGTCCAGTGTAAAGTTTCCACAGTCAGTGATGGTTTGGGGTGCCATGTCATCTGCTGGTGTTGGTCCACTGTTTGAGGTCCAAGGTCAACGCAGCCGTATACCAGGAAGTTTTAGAGCACTTCATGCTTCCTGCTGCTGACCAACTTTATGGAGATGCAGATTTCATTTTCCAACAGGACTTGGCACCTGCACACAGTGCCAAAGCAACCAGTACCTGGTTTAAGGACCATGGTGTCCCTGTTCTTAATTGGCCAGCAAACTCGCCTGACCTTAACCCCATAGAACATCTATGGGGTATTGTGAAGAGGATGATGCGAAATGCCAGACCCAACAATGCATCAGAGCTGAAGGCCACTATCAGAGCAACCTGGGCTCTCATAACACCTGAGCAGTGCCACAGACTGATCGACTTGCCACGCCACATTGCTGCAGTAATTCAGGCAAAAGGAGCCCCAACTAAGTATTGAGTGCTGTACATGCTCATACTTTTCATGTTCATACTTTTCAGTTGGCCAAGATTTCTAAAAATCCTTTCTTTGTATTGGTCTGAAGTAATATTCTAATTTTCTGAGATACTGAATTTGGGATTTTCCTTAGTTG
>NW_022289631.1:0-1293 GCF_004355925.1 Anarrhichthys ocellatus
AGAAAAACTGAAATATCACATGGTCATAAGTATTCAGACCCTTTGCTCAGTATTGAGTAGAAGCACCCTTTTGAGCTAGTACAGCCATGAGTCTTCTTGGGAATGATGCAACAAGTTTTTCACACCTGGATTTGGGGATCCTCTGCCATTCTTCCTTGCAGATCCTCTCCAGTTCCGTCAGGTTGGATGGTGAACGTTGGTGGACAGCCATTTTCAGGTCTCTCCAGAGATGCTCAATTGGGTTTAGGTCAGGGCTCTGGCTGGGCCAGTCAAGAATGGTCACAGAGTTATTCCGAAGCCACTCCTTTGTTATTTTAGCTGTGTGCTTAGGGTTATTGTCTTGTTGGAAGGTGAACCTTCGGCCCAGTCTGAGGTCTAGAGAACTCTGGAAGAGGTTTTCTTCCAGGATATCTCTGTACTTGGCCACATTCATCTTTCCTTCAATTGCAACCAGTCGTCCTGTCCCTGCAGCTGAAAAACACCCCCATAGCATGATGCTGCCACCACCATGTTTCACTGTTGGGATTGTATTGGGCAGGTGATGAGCAGTGCCTGGTTTTCTCCACACATACCGCTTAGAATTAACGGCAAAAGTTCAATCTTGGTCTCATCAGACCAGAGAATCTTATTTCTCATAGTCTGGGAGTCCTTCATGTGTTTTTTTGGCAAACTCTATGCGGGCTTTCATATGTCTTGCACTGAGGAGAGGCTTCCGTCGGGCCACTCTGCCATAAAGCCCCGACTGGTGGAGGGCTGCAGTGATAGTTGACTTTGTGGAACTTTCTCCCATCTCCCTACTGCATCTCTGGAGCTCAGCCACAGTGATCTTTGGGTTCTTCTTTACCTCTCTCACCAAGGCTCTTCTTCCACGATTGCTCAGTTTGGCTGGACGGCCAGGTCTAGGAAGAGTTCTGGTCGTCCCAAACTTCTTCCATTTAAGGATTATGGAGGCCACTGTGCTCTTAGGAACCTTGACTGCTGCAGAAACTCTTTTGTAACCTTGGCCAGATCTGTGCCTTGCCACAATTCTGTCTCTGAGCTCCTTGGGCAGTTCCTTCGACCTCATGATTCTCATTTGCTCTGACATGCACTGTGAGCTGTAAGGTCTTATATAGACAGGTGTGTGCCTTTCCTAATCAAGTCCAATCAGTTTAATTAAACACAGCTGGACTCCAATGAAGGAGTAGAACCATCTCAAGGAGGATCAGAAGAAATGGACAGCATGTGAGTTAAATATGAGTGTCACAGCAAAGGGTCTGAATACTTATGACCATGTGATATTTCAGTTTTTCT
>NW_022289632.1:0-1293 GCF_004355925.1 Anarrhichthys ocellatus
AGTTGTGTGAAAAAGTGTTTGCCCCCTTCCTGATTTCTTATTTTTTTGCATGTTTGTCACACTTAAATGTTTCAGATCATCAAACAAATTTAAATATTAGACAAAGATAACACAAGTAAACACAAAATGCAGTTTTTAAATGAAGGTTTTTATTATTAAGGGGAAAAAAAATCCAAACCTACATGGCCCTGTGTGAAAAAGTGATTGCCCCCTAAACCTAATAACTGGTTGGGCCACCCTTAGCAGCAACAACTGCAATCGAGCGTTTGCGATAACTGGCAATGAGTCTTTTACAGCGCTGTAGAGGAATTTTGGCCCACTCATCTTTGCAGAATTGTTGTAATTCAGCCACATTGGAGGGTTTTCGAGCATGAACTGCCTTTTTAAGGTCATGCCACAGCATCTCAATCAGATTCAGGTCGGGACTTTGACTAGGCCACTCCAAAGTCTTCATTTTGTTTTTCTTAAGCCATTCAGAGGTGGAATTGCTGGTGTGTTTTGGATCATTGTCCTGCTGCAGAAACCAAGTGCGCTTCAGCTTGAGGTCACGAACAGATGGCCGGACATTCTCCTTCAGGATTTTTTGGTAGACAGCAGAATTCATGGTTCCATTTACCACAGCAAGTCTTCCAGGTCCTGAAGCAGCAAAACAGCCCCAGACCATCACACTACCACCACCATATTTTACTGTTGGTATGATGTTCCTTTTCTGAAATGCCATGTTACTTTTACGCCAGATGTAATGGGACATACACCTTCCAAAAAGTTCAACTTTTGTCTCATCAGTCCACAGAGTATTTTCCCAAAAGTCTTGGGGATCATCAAGATGTTTTCTGGCAAAACTGAGACGAGCCTTTATGTTCTTTTTGCTCAGCAGTGGTTTTCGTCTTGGAACTCTGCCATGCAGGCCATTTTTGCCCAGTCTCTTTCTTATGGTGGAGTCATGAACACTGACCTTAATTGAGGCAAGTGGGCCTGCAGTTCTTTGGATGTTGTTCTGGGGTCTTTTGTGACCTCTTGGATGAGTCGTCGCTGCGCTCTTGGGGTAATTTTGGTCGGCCGGCCACTCCTGGGAAGGTTCACCACTGTTCCATGTTTTCGCCATTTGTGGATAATGGCTCTCACTGTGGTTCGCTGGAGTCCCAAAGCTTTAGAAATGGCTTTGTAACCTTTTCCAGACTGATAGATCTCAATTACTTCATTTCTCATTTGTTCCTGAATTTCTTTGGATCGCAGCATGATGTCTAGCTTTTGAGGATCTTTTGGTCTACCTCACTTTGTCAGGCAGGTCCT
>NW_022289633.1:0-1293 GCF_004355925.1 Anarrhichthys ocellatus
TTGAGATATTTGTCAGGTTGAAGCCTCACATGTGCAGTCAAATAAACCACTTCAGAGATCAAGAAAGTCACGCAAGTCTTTTGTGTTTTTTATACTTTTAACTCAAAATTTCTCAGATTTCAGGGTAAAAAGCATTAAACATCACTTTAATATCACATAAAATCACACATTTCAGATCAGGTTTTATCTTTTTCTTTAATAACATGTATAATTTGACACTTCGGCATCAAAACATGGGGAATCACATGAAGTCACAATTCATATTGAACATAAAGGCCATCGGAGTCTTCCCCAACATCACTGTATTAAAAACTCCACTAACTTCGCATATAAAAGATTCTTATAATCCACAAAACCATAGAACGTGTGCACCAAGGCAAGTTCATTCACATGCACTCAGCATAAATGCAAATGTTGACAATAAAGCACGGATGGAAATGATGTGTAAAAAGTCATTTAAACAAAATAAAAACAGATTTAATCTCTTCTTCTAAAATACCACTTCAACACAAGCAAAGAGGTCATTAAAATATTTCATTTACTTCATTTTTTTAGTTTCAAGAGGATACATTCATCTATTCCTACACACTTCACCGATACAGTATTAAGATGATCGCTCAATTCTTCAACAAGTCAACTCTTGTGTTGAATCGGTAGGGGCACCCATGCTAACGCTACAATTAGCATCCTGTAATGAGAAGGAGAAGAAAAGGTCTCAGCTGATGACTGCTCGAAGTCAAATTCTATATTCGAAAGGACTCCAAGTCTTTTGAGATTAGGAAGCAAACTGTGTACTCACTGATTTTCTCAACCGCCGACTGACTGCTCGCGGCGTTGGAAGACGAGTCCACTGTTGTCCCTTTGCCAGCTGAGTTTGAAATCAGTCACCGACTGTTGTCTCAGAGCAGCGTCCAACTGAGGGGACACACAGTGTTAGACAAATCAAAACCCTTTATCACTGTTACACTCCACAAATCCCCAGAAATAGCTTTACCTGCCCATCTGTGTCACATCAATGCGTCTGTAAACCTATTAAATATGAATAAATCATCAAAACATATTTTATTTACTTTTTTCAGGAGAGCATCAGTGACTGTGGAGTCAGTGAGGTCGACATCAGAGCGCACCGTCATCCTTATCACCATCTTCTTCACTTTGAGACCTGCAGCGTCCCCAACAAAAATGATACTGTCATGTGATCATTGGCTACATCCAGGCACTTATCTATGAACGTCGTTGGAACCTTTTGGTGCCTGAAATGCAGACACTACCCAGTACTTTCACCTCATCGGC
>NW_022289634.1:0-1293 GCF_004355925.1 Anarrhichthys ocellatus
AGAAAAACTGAAATATCACATGGTCATAAGTATTCAGACCCTTTGCTCAGTATTGAGTAGAAGCACCCTTTTGAGCTAGTACAGCCATGAGTCTTCTTGGGAATGATGCAACAAGTTTTTCACACCTGGATTTGGGGATCCTCTGCCATTCTTCCTTGCAGATCCTCTCCAGTTCCGTCAGGTTGGATGGTGAACGTTGGTGGACAGCCATTTTCAGGTCTCTCCAGAGATGCTCAATTGGGTTTAGGTCAGGGCTCTGGCTGGGCCAGTCAAGAATGGTCACAGAGTTGTTCCGAAGCCACTCCTTTGTTATTTTAGCTGTGTGCTTAGGGTCATTGTCTTGTTGGAACTTGAACCTTCGGCCCAGTCTGAGGTCCAGAGCACTCTGGAAGAGGTCTTCTTCCAGGATATCTCTGTACTTGGCCGCATTCATCTTTCCTTCAATTGCAACCAGTCGTCCTGTCCCTGCAGCTGAAAAACACCCCCATAGCATGATGCTGCCACCACCATGTTTCACTGTTGGGATTGTATTGGGCAGGTGATGAGCAGTGCCTGGTTTTCTCCACACATACCGCTTAGAATTAACGCCAAAAAGTTCAATCTTCGTCTCATCAGACCAGAGAATCTTATTTCTCATAGTCTGGGAGTCCTTCATGTGTTTTTTGGCAAACTCTATGCGGGCTTTCATATGTCTTGCACTGAGGAGAGGCTTCCGTCGGGCCACTCTGCCATAAAGCCCCGACTGGTGGAGGGCTGCAGTGATAGTTGACTTTGTGGAACTTTCTCCCATCTCCCTACTGCATCTCTGGAGCTCAGCCACAGTTATCTTTGGGTTCTTCTTTACCTCTCTCACCAAGGCTCTTCTTCCACGATTGCTCAGTTCGGCTGGACGGCCAGGTCTAGGAAGAGTTCTGGTCGTCCCAAACTTCTTCCATTTAAGGATTATGGAGGCCACTGTGCTCTTAGGAACCTTGAGTGCTGCAGAAATTCTTTTGTAACCTTGGCCAGATCTGTGCCTTGCCACAATTCTGTCTCTGAGCCCCTTGGGCAGTTCCTTCGACCTCATGATTCTCATTTGCTCTGACATGTACTGTGAGCTGTAAGGTCTTCTATAGACAGGTGTGTGCCTTTCCTAATCAAGTCCAATCAGTTTAATTAAACACAGCTGGACTCCAATGAAGGAGTAGAACCATCTCAAGGAGGATCAGAAGAAATGGACAGCATGTGAGTTAAATATGAGTGTCACAGCAAAGGGTCTGAATACTTATGACCATGTGATATTTCAGTTTTTCT
>NW_022289635.1:0-1293 GCF_004355925.1 Anarrhichthys ocellatus
AGAAAAACTGAAATATCACATGGTCATAAGTATTCAGACCCTTTGCTCAGTATTGAGTAGAAGCACCCTTTTGAGCTAGTACAGCCATGAGTCTTCTTGGGAATGATACAACAAGTTTTTCACACCTGGATTTGGGGATCCTCTGCCATTCTTCCTTGCAGATCCTCTCCAGTTCCGTCAGGTTGGATGGTGAACGTTGGTGGACAGCCATTTTCAGGTCTCTCCAGAGATGCTCAATTGGGTTTAGGTCAGGGCTCTGGCTGGGCCAGTCAAGAATGGTCACAGAGTTGTTCCGAAGCCACTCCTTTGTTATTTTAGCTGTGTGCTTAGGGTCATTGTCTTGTTGGAAGGTGAACCTTCGGCCCAGTCTGAGGTCCAGAGCACTCTGGAAGAGGTTTTCTTCCAGGATATCTCTGTACTTGGCCGCATTCATCTTTCCTTCAATTGCAACCAGTCGTCCTGTCCCTGCAGCTGAAAAACACCCCCATAGCATGATGCTGCCACCACCATGTTTCACTGTTGGGATTGTATCGGGCAGGTGATGAGCAGTGCCTGGTTTTCTCCACACATACCGCTTAGAATTAACACCAAAAAGTTCAATCTTGGTCTCATCAGACCAGAGAATCTTATTTCTCATAGTCTGGGAGTCCTTCATGTGTTTTTTGGCAAACTCTATGCGGGCTTTCATATGTCTTGCACTGAGGAGAGGCTTCCGTCGGGCCACTCTGCCATAAAGCCCCGACTGGTGGAGGGCTGCAGTGATAGTTGACTTTGTGGAACTTTCTCCCATCTCCCTACTGCATCTCTGGAGCTCAGCCACAGTGATCTTTGGGTTCTTCTTTACCTCTCTCACCAAGGCTCTTCTTCCACGATTGCTCAGCTTGGCTGGACGGCCAGGTCTAGGAAGAGTTCTGGTCGTCCCAAACATCTTCCATTTAAGGATTATGGAGGCCACTGTGCTCTTAGGAACCTTGAGTGCTGCAGAAATTCTTTTGTAACCTTGGCCAGATCTGTGCCTTGCCACAATTCTGTCTCTGAGCTCCTTGGGCAGTTCCTTCGACCTCATGATTCTCATTTGCTCTGACATGCACTGTGAGCTGTAAGGTCTTATATAGACAGGTGTGTGCCTTTCCTAATCAAGTCCAATCAGTTTAATTAAACACAGCTGGACTCCAATGAAGGAGTAGAACCATCTCAAGGAGGATCAGAAGAAATGGACAGCATGTGAGTTAAATATGAGTGTCACAGCAAAGGGTCTGAATACTTATGACCATGTGATATTTCAGTTTTTCT
>NW_022289636.1:0-1293 GCF_004355925.1 Anarrhichthys ocellatus
AGAAAAACTGAAATATCACATGGTCATAAGTATTCAGACCCTTTGCTCAGTATTGAGTAGAAGCACCCTTTTGAGCTAGTACAGCCATGAGTCTTCTTGGGAATGATACAACAAGTTTTTCACACCTGGATTTGGGGATCCTCTGCCATTCTTCCTTGCAGATCCTCTCCAGTTCCGTCAGGTTGGATGGTGAACGTTGGTGGACAGCCATTTTCAGGTCTCTCCAGAGATGCTCAATTGGGTTTAGGTCAGGGCTCTGGCTGGGCCAGTCAAGAATGGTCACAGAGTTGTTCCGAAGCCACTCCTTTGTTATTTTAGCTGTGTGCTTAGGGTCATTGTCTTGTTGGAAGGTGAACCTTCGGCCCAGTCTGAGGTCCAGAGCACTCTGGAAGAGGTTTTCTTCCAGGATATCTCTGTACTTGGCCGCATTCATCTTTCCTTCAATTGCAACCAGTCGTCCTGTCCCTGCAGCTGAAAAACACCCCCATAGCATGATGCTGCCACCACCATGTTTCACTGTTGGGATTGTATCGGGCAGGTGATGAGCAGTGCCTGGTTTTCTCCACACATACCGCTTAGAATTAACACCAAAAAGTTCAATCTTGGTCTCATCAGACCAGAGAATCTTATTTCTCATAGTCTGGGAGTCCTTCATGTGTTTTTTGGCAAACTCTATGCGGGCTTTCATATGTCTTGCACTGAGGAGAGGCTTCCGTCGGGCCACTCTGCCATAAAGCCCCGACTGGTGGAGGGCTGCAGTGATAGTTGACTTTGTGGAACTTTCTCCCATCTCCCTACTGCATCTCTGGAGCTCAGCCACAGTGATCTTTGGGTTCTTCTTTACCTCTCTCACCAAGGCTCTTCTTCCACGATTGCTCAGCTTGGCTGGACGGCCAGGTCTAGGAAGAGTTCTGGTCGTCCCAAACATCTTCCATTTAAGGATTATGGAGGCCACTGTGCTCTTAGGAACCTTGAGTGCTGCAGAAATTCTTTTGTAACCTTGGCCAGATCTGTGCCTTGCCACAATTCTGTCTCTGAGCTCCTTGGGCAGTTCCTTCGACCTCATGATTCTCATTTGCTCTGACATGCACTGTGAGCTGTAAGGTCTTATATAGACAGGTGTGTGCCTTTCCTAATCAAGTCCAATCAGTTTAATTAAACACAGCTGGACTCCAATGAAGGAGTAGAACCATCTCAAGGAGGATCAGAAGAAATGGACAGCATGTGAGTTAAATATGAGTGTCACAGCAAAGGGTCTGAATACTTATGACCATGTGATATTTCAGTTTTTCT
>NW_022289637.1:0-1293 GCF_004355925.1 Anarrhichthys ocellatus
AGAAAAACTGAAATATCACATGGTCATAAGTATTCAGACCCTTTGCTGTGACACTCATATTTAACTCACATGCTGTCCATTTCTTCTGATCCTCCTTGAGATGGTTCTACTCCTTCATTGGAGTCCAGCTGTGTTTAATTAAACTGATTGGACTTGATTAGGAAAGGCACACACCTGTCTATATAAGACCTTACAGCTCACAGTGCATGTCAGAGCAAATGAGAATCATGAGGTCGAAGGAACTGCCCAAGGAGCTCAGAGACAGAATTGTGGCAAGGCACAGATCTGGCCAAGGTTACAAAAGAATTTCTGCAGCACTCAAGGTTCCTAAGAGCACAGTGGCCTCCATAATCCTTAAATGGAAGATGTTTGGGACGACCAGAACTCTTCCTAGACCTGGCCGTCCAGCCAAGCTGAGCAATCGTGGAAGAAGAGCCTTGGTGAGAGAGGTAAAGAAGAACCCAAAGATCACTGTGGCTGAGCTCCAGAGATGCAGTAGGGAGATGGGAGAAAGTTCCACAAAGTCAACTATCACTGCAGCCCTCCACCAGTCGGGGCTTTATGGCAGAGTGGCCCGACGGAAGCCTCTCCTCAGTGCAAGACATATGAAAGCCCGCATAGAGTTTGCCAAAAAACACATGAAGGACTCCCAGACTATGAGAAATAAGATTCTCTGGTCTGATGAGACCAAGATTGAACTTTTTGGTGTTAATTCTAAGCGGTATGTGTGGAGAAAACCAGGCACTGCTCATCACCTGCCCGATACAATCCCAACAGTGAAACATGGTGGTGGCAGCATCATGCTATGGGGGTGTTTTTCAGCTGCAGGGACAGGACGACTGGTTGCAATTGAAGGAAAGATGAATGCGGCCAAGTACAGAGATATCCTGGAAGAAAACCTCTTCCAGAGTGCTCTGGACCTCAGACTGGGCCGAAGGTTCACCTTCCAACAAGACAATGACCCTAAGCACACAGCTAAAATAACAAAGGAGTGGCTTCGGAACAACTCTGTGACCATTCTTGACTGGCCCAGCCAGAGCCCTGACCTAAACCCAATTGAGCATCTCTGGAGAGACCTGAAAATGGCTGTCCACCAACGTTCACCATCCAACCTGACGGAACTGGAGAGGATCTGCAAGGAAGAATGGCAGAGGATCCCCAAATCCAGGTGTGAAAAACTTGTTGTATCATTCCCAAGAAGACTCATGGCTGTACTAGCTCAAAAGGGTGCTTCTACTCAATACTGAGCAAAGGGTCTGAATACTTATGACCATGTGATATTTCAGTTTTTCT
>NW_022289638.1:0-1293 GCF_004355925.1 Anarrhichthys ocellatus
GCCGATGAGGTGAAAGTACTGGGTAGTGTCTGCATTTCAGGCACCAAAAGGTTCCAACGACGTTCATAGATAAGTGCCTGGATGTAGCCAATGATCACATGACAGTATCATTTTTGTTGGGGACGCTGCAGGTCTCAAAGTGAAGAAGATGGTGATAAGGATGACGGTGCGCTCTGATGTCGACCTCACTGACTCCACAGTCACTGATGCTCTCCTGAAAAAAGTAAATAAAATATGTTTTGATGATTTATTCATATTTAATAGGTTTACAGACGCATTGATGTGACACAGATGGGCAGGTAAAGCTATTTCTGGGGATTTGTGGAGTGTAACAGTGATAAAGGGTTTTGATTTGTCTAACACTGTGTGTCCCCTCAGTTGGACGCTGCTCTGAGACAACAGTCGGTGACTGATTTCAAACTCAGCTGGCAAAGGGACAACAGTGGACTCGTCTTCCAACGCCGCGAGCAGTCAGTCGGCGGTTGAGAAAATCAGTGAGTACACAGTTTGCTTCCTAATCTCAAAAGACTTGGAGTCCTTTCGAATATAGAATTTGACTTCGAGCAGTCATCAGCTGAGACCTTTTCTTCTCCTTCTCATTACAGGATGCTAATTGTAGCGTTAGCATGGGTGCCCCTACCGATTCAACACAAGAGTTGACTTGTTGAAGAATTGAGCGATCATCTTAATACTGTATCGGTGAAGTGTGTAGGAATAGATGAATGTATCCTCTTGAAACTAAAAAAATGAAGTAAATGAAATATTTAAATGACCTCTTTGCTTGTGTTGAAGTGGTATTTTAGAAGAAGAGATTAAATCTGTTTTTATTTTGTTTAAATGACTTTTTACACATCATTTCCATCTGTGCTTTATTGTCAACATTTGCATTTATGCTGAGTGCATGTGAGTGAACTTGCCTTGGTGCACATGTTCTATGGTTTTGTGGATTATAAGAATCTTTTATATGCGAAGTTAGTGGAGTTTTTAATACAGTGATGTTGGGGAAGACTCCGATGGCCTTTATGTTCAATATGAATTGTGACTTCATGTGATTCCCCATGTTTTGATGCCGAAGTGTCAAATTATACATGTTATTAAAGAAAAAGATAAAACCTGATCTGAAATGTGTGATTTTATGTGATATTAAAGTGATGTTTAATGCTTTTTACCCTGAAATCTGAGAAATTTTGAGTTGAAAGTATAAAAAACACAAAAGACTTGCGTGACTTTCTTGATCTCTGAAGTGGTTTATTTGACTGCACATGTGAGGCTTCAACCTGACAAATATCTCAA
>NW_022289639.1:0-1293 GCF_004355925.1 Anarrhichthys ocellatus
AGAAAAACTGAAATATCACATGGTCATAAGTATTCAGACCCTTTGCTGTGACACTCATATTTAACTCACATGCTGTCCATTTCTTCTGATCCTCCTTGAGATGGTTCTACTCCTTCATTGGAGTCCAGCTGTGTTTAATTAAACTGATTGGACTTGATTAGGAAAGGCACACACCTGTCTATATAAGACCTTACAGCTCACAGTGCATGTCAGAGCAAATGAGAATCATGAGGTCGAAGGAACTGCCCAAGGAGCTCAGAGACAGAATTGTGGCAAGGCACAGATCTGGCCAAGGTTACAAAAGAATTTCTGCAGCACTCAAGGTTCCTAAGAGCACAGTGGCCTCCATAATCCTTAAATGGAAGATGTTTGGGACGACCAGAACTCTTCCTAGACCTGGCCGTCCAGCCAAGCTGAGCAATCGTGGAAGAAGAGCCTTGGTGAGAGAGGTAAAGAAGAACCCAAAGATCACTGTGGCTGAGCTCCAGAGATGCAGTAGGGAGATGGGAGAAAGTTCCACAAAGTCAACTATCACTGCAGCCCTCCACCAGTCGGGGCTTTATGGCAGAGTGGCCCGACGGAAGCCTCTCCTCAGTGCAAGACATATGAAAGCCCGCATAGAGTTTGCCAAAAAACACATGAAGGACTCCCAGACTATGAGAAATAAGATTCTCTGGTCTGATGAGACCAAGATTGAACTTTTTGGTGTTAATTCTAAGCGGTATGTGTGGAGAAAACCAGGCACTGCTCATCACCTGCCCGATACAATCCCAACAGTGAAACATGGTGGTGGCAGCATCATGCTATGGGGGTGTTTTTCAGCTGCAGGGACAGGACGACTGGTTGCAATTGAAGGAAAGATGAATGCGGCCAAGTACAGAGATATCCTGGAAGAAAACCTCTTCCAGAGTGCTCTGGACCTCAGACTGGGCCGAAGGTTCACCTTCCAACAAGACAATGACCCTAAGCACACAGCTAAAATAACAAAGGAGTGGCTTCGGAACAACTCTGTGACCATTCTTGACTGGCCCAGCCAGAGCCCTGACCTAAACCCAATTGAGCATCTCTGGAGAGACCTGAAAATGGCTGTCCACCAACGTTCACCATCCAACCTGACGGAACTGGAGAGGATCTGCAAGGAAGAATGGCAGAGGATCCCCAAATCCAGGTGTGAAAAACTTGTTGTATCATTCCCAAGAAGACTCATGGCTGTACTAGCTCAAAAGGGTGCTTCTACTCAATACTGAGCAAAGGGTCTGAATACTTATGACCATGTGATATTTCAGTTTTTCT
>NW_022289640.1:0-1292 GCF_004355925.1 Anarrhichthys ocellatus
AGAAAAACTGAAATATCACATGGTCATAAGTATTCAGACCCTTTGCTCAGTATTGAGTAGAAGCACCTTTTGAGCTAGTACAGCCATGAGTCTTCTTGGGAATGATGCAACAACCTTTTCACACCTGGATTTGGGGATCCTCTGCCATTCTTCCTTGCAGATCCTCTCCAGTTCCGTCAGGTTCGATGGTGAACGTTGGTGGACAGCCATTTTCAGGTCTCTCCAGAGATGCTCAATTGGGTTTAGGTCAGGGCTCTGGCTGGGCCAGTCAAGAATGGTCACAGAGTTGTTCCGAAGCCACTCCTTTGTTATTTTAGCTGTGTGCTTAGGGTCATTGTCTTGTTGGAAGGTGAACCTTCGGCCCAGTCTGAGGTCCAGAGCACTCTGGAAGAGGTTTTCTTCCAGGATATCTCTGTACTTGGCCACATTCATCTTTCCTTCAATTGCAACCAGTCGTCCTGTCCCTGCAGCTGAAAAACACCCCCACAGCATGATGCTGCCACCACCATGTTTCACTGTCGGGATTGTATTGGGCAGGTGATGAGCAGTGCCTGGTTTTCTCCACACATACCGCTTAGAATTAACGCCAAAAAGTTCAATCTTGGTCTCATCAGACCAGAGAATCCTATTTCTCATAGTCTGGGAGTCCTTCATGTGTTTTTTGGCAAACTCTATGCGGGCTTTCATATGTCTTGCACTGAGGAGAGGCTTCCGTCGGGCCACTCTGCCATAAAGCCCCGACTGGTGGAGGGCTGCAGTGATAGTTGACTTTGTGGAACTTTCTCCCATCTCCCTACTGCATCTCTGGAGCTCAGCCACAGTGATCTTTGGGTTCTTCTTTACCTCTCTCACCAAGGCTCTTCTTCCACGATTGCTCAGTTTGGCTGGACGGCCAGATCTAGGAAGAGTTCTGGTCGTCTCAAACTTCTTCCATTTAAGGATTATGGAGGCCACTGTGCTCTTAGGAACCTTGAGTGTTGCAGAAATTCTTTTGTAACCTTGGCCAGATCTGTGCCTTGCCACAATTCTGTCTCTGAGCTCCTTGGGCAGTTCCTTCGACCTCATGATTCTCATTTGCTCTGACATGCACTGTGAGCTGTAAGGTCTTATATAGACAGGTGTGTGCCTTTCCTAATCAAGTCCAATCAGTTTAATTAAACACAGCTGGACTCCAATGAAGGAGTAGAACCATCTCTAGGAGGATCAGAAGAAATGGACAGCATGTGAGTTAAATATGAGTGTCACAGCAAAGGGTCTGAATACTTATGACCATGTGATATTTCAGTTTTTCT
>NW_022289641.1:0-187 GCF_004355925.1 Anarrhichthys ocellatus
TATATGTATATGTATATATATATGTATATGTATATATATATGTATATGTATATATGTGTATATGTATATGTATATATGTATATATGTATATGTGTGTATATATATATGTATGTGTGTATATATATATGTGTATGTGTGTATATATATATATGTGTATGTGTGTATATATATATGTATATGTGTGTAT
>NW_022289642.1:0-1291 GCF_004355925.1 Anarrhichthys ocellatus
AGAAAAACTGAAATATCACATGGTCATAAGTATTCAGACCCTTTGCTGTGACACTCATATTTAACTCTCATGCTGTCCATTTCTTCTGATTCTCCTTGAGATGGTTCTACTCCTTCATTGGAGTCCAGCTGTGTTTAATTAAACTGATTGGACTTGATTAGGAAAGGCACACACCTGTCTATATAAGACCTTACAGCTCACAGTGCATGTCAGAGCAAATGAGAATCATGAGGTCGAAGGAACTGCCCAAGGAGCTCAGAGACAGAATTGTGGCAAGGCACAGATCTGGCCAAGGTTACAAAAGAATTTCTGCAGCACTCAAGGTTCCTAAGAGCACAGTGGCCTCCATAATCCTTAAATGGAAGAAGTTTGGAACGACCAGAACTCTTCCTAGACCTGGCCGTCCAGCCGAACTGAGCAATCGTGGAAGAAGAGCCTTGGTGAGAGAGTTAAAGAAGAACCCAAAGATCACTGTGGCTGAGCTCCAGAGATGCAGTAGGGAGATGGGAGAAAGTTCCACAGTCAACTATCACTGCAGCCCTCCACCAGTCAGGGCTTTATGGCAGAGTGGCCCGACGGAAGCATCTCCTCAGTGCAAGACATATGAAAGCCCGTATAGAGTTTGCCAAAAAACACGTGAAGGACTCCCAGACTATGAGAAATAAGATTCTCTGGTCTGATGAGACCAAGATTGAACTTTTTGGCGTTAATTCTAAGCGGTATGTGTGGAGAAAACCAGGTACTGCTCATCACCTGCCCAATACAATCCCAACAGTGAAAGATGGTGGTGGCAGCATCATGCTATGGGGGTGTTTTTCAGCTGCAGGGACAGGACGACTGGTTGCAATTGAAGGAAAGATGAATGCGGCCAAGTACAGAGATATCCTGGAAGAAAACCTCTTCCAGAGTGCTCTAGACCTCAGACTGGGCCGAAGGTTCACCTTCCAACAAGACAATGACCCTAAGCACACAGCTAAAATAACAAAGCAGTGGCTTCGGAACAACTCTGTGACCATTCTTGACTGGCCCAGCCAGAGCCCTGACCTAAACCCAATTGAGCATCTCTGGAGAGACCTGAAAATGGCTGTCCACCAACGTTCACCATCCAACCTGACGGAACTGGAGAGGATCTGCAAGGAAGAATGGCAGAGGATCCCCAAATCCAGGTGTGAAAAGGTTGTTGCATCATTCCCAAGAAGACTCATGGCTGTACTAGCTCAAAAGGGTGCTTCTACTCAATACTGAGCAAAGGGTCTGAATACTTATGACCATGTGATATTTCAGTTTTTCT
>NW_022289643.1:0-1290 GCF_004355925.1 Anarrhichthys ocellatus
GGGTTAGACCACGCAATAACTGTGAAGAGACAAATGGGTTAGACCACACAATAACTGTGAAGAGTGTAGAAAGATCGTAGAAAAGTATGAAAGCATAAAAGTATAGCTATTATAACCTGTAACCGTTTTGATTTCAAAGTATAACCAGCACAACATATAGCATGTTTACACTTTTTATAACCATCATAATGTAAATTGTTTTATTTTATGATAGCTGTGATTTAACATATAAACTGTTTAGAGTTAGACACTTTGTTTAAAATAGTCACTTCAGCCTTACAGTGCTTCTGGTTCTAGCAGGATCAAACCAGTTACCACCAGTTACATTCTGTGTCAGCTCTAGAGAGAGGAGGACTCATGTGTGAGTGACACATGAAATGAAGGAGGTGCCAGCCTTAGATCAGCATAAAAAGCAGCAGAAAAACTGTGAGATTGGGGCTTCTCCCCACCCCAACTATAGAATGGGATAGACTTCTTACCCCCTCAGAGATGGCCAAAATAATACCCCTTTAGTTACCCAAAATAAGACCCCTTTTTCTGTCTTACCCACTTAGAGGACAGAAGACCCTTTTGCTATCAGAGGATAGCATAAAAAGGAAAGATAGACCCCCCATAAAAGTAGGAATGTCAGAGAGCTGACTGAAGAATACCTCATTACAAAATCAGTGAAGGCTGACAAAGAGGAATGCTAGAATTAGTTCTTGTAGCCACTGTGACTGTTTCATTGAATTGAAATTGTTGTATGTGAATCTTGTGTGAAAAACACAGCCTTACATTTTGTAAGTGACTGAAACCAAAACAGTGTTCTGGTCCTTTAAAACAATGTACCACTCTTCCCCTGTCCGTTAATGGTGCGATAAGATGTGACGACTGAAACATGCAGAGGAGCTTAAGGTGAGTTCCCTGGGTGAAGACTTTGCAGTGTTAGTCATAAATGGTGAGAATGTTCACAATAGGCAATAGTAAAGTATAGATGATGTACATAACTATTACATACAGGGTGTTAGGGTTACATCCCATTGAGAGCGCCTAGGGCATTAGCCGTAAAAGACTTTCAAGAAGACAATTAATTCCGAAATCCTAACTATTTAGCTACGGGGTGAGATAAAAGGCCGAAGGTATTGTTCTGAGACCTCAAGGAGGAACATATATCCTCACAGGTGGGACAGCCGACGGAGTAACCACCGTGTTAGGTGCGAACTACTTCCCCGCCTAGAAACGGAGCAGGAGCCGCTCACGCTACAAGAGACAAATGGGTTAGACCACGCAATAACTGTGAAGAGACAAATG
>NW_022289644.1:0-1290 GCF_004355925.1 Anarrhichthys ocellatus
GTAAAGGCTAAAATTCAACCACTTCTAAAACCAAGGCCCACAGTACACAAAGAATACTTCAGACAGAGACAGTGGCTCTGTAACAATAGTACAGGTGAAACATTTAAAATTTTAACCCGAGGAGACCCCTCCACAAAAAAACTGTGTTTACAATATTTCATGTAAAAAATGTAATTTACAGTATGTGGGGGAAACTGGTAATATGCTGTCCACACGCTTCGCACAACACAAATACAACATCACCAAGAGAAAGAATACACATACACCACTAGTAAAACACTTTCTCTCACATAGACTGGAAGCACTCAGCATAACAGTCGTGGAGACTAATGTCATTTGGACCACGACACAGAGGAAGAAGGCCGAGACGCGATGGATCGCCAAACTCGGGACCAAGGACCCACAGGGTTTGAATGAACATTGAGGGACTCGGAGCAGAGCTCGGGAAGGACAGTGCATCGGGGGCTGGGCTGTATTTACAACACGGTTCCCCCAACAACTCCACTAGTGGTGGATAGACAGGAACTTCGGAGAGACCTACACAGGAATAAAATAGAGGCCCTTCTCTAGCACTCTTTCTTCATCCTCCGTTAAGAAAAAAGAAGTAGAAAGATTTAAAATGTTAGAGTGGGGCTGATTAGACACTCTAGGTCCCCCTATTATTAGTTTAACTGACATCCAAGAATTAAGGATTTTATTGGCAGTAGCTGGGGTCCAATGAATAGGATCTTTATGGTTGACCCGGAACTGGTCCTCTTCAATCCCTTTTAGGGTTCTACAGTTGTCCTCCAAGACTCGATTAAGTTCCCCCAAGAGGGTTCGGTGTTTCAACTGAAGCCGTGGGGAAAACTGGATTAGGGGAACCACACTCTCCGCTCGAGGGAAGACTGTCCTAGCCCCTGACAGGAGTTGTTACACCTGTTTCTTCATTGTCCCGAGCTGATTGTTTCTAAGGCAGTTGTTCAAGCCTACCGAGAGGACGACTTTCTGGGTTGTGTGGCAAGGATCAAGCTTGCCCAGGATCTCTTTTAGATGGTGTATTTGAGCCCCAGGGAAGCTATCTATCTGGATCGAGGGATATTGATGTTCTGAGATCCTGGCTAGATTTAAATCCCCCATCACCACCACCGGTTGTTTGATCTCAAGGCTCCACTCCACCCCTTTGTAATACGTGCTACAGTGGCGGGTAGTATTTTGGGAAGTCCGGACTCGCCCCTCAAGAGGGTAACCCGTCCGTCTGGGGGGAGTCTCTCCCTCCAAGGTGGACTGACTCCCCTCCATCAGTTGTTG
>NW_022289645.1:0-1289 GCF_004355925.1 Anarrhichthys ocellatus
GAGAGAGAGAGAGAGTAAGGTATCTGTGACTTTCACTAAGTCATTCAGTCAGCCATGTGCATGTTTGCGTGTGTGTGTGTGTGTGTGTGTGTGTGTGTGTGTCTTTACAACTTTTTATTTCACTATCACAGCTGCAGCCACCTGGCTCTCCAAGTTAGGGAATTTATCAAATACTGTAACTCACAAATTCACTGAATAAGAAATATCACTCTCCAGAGGCAGCATGGTATTTGTTTCAGTGTTGTACACTCAAACGAATTTTCACCCACACAGATTGAATAAAAATGACATTGATTGTATTCGGGGGAAGAGTCGGTAGAGCACTACTGAGTGAGAATGTCTCACTTTTATGTGTTTGCATACCCATGTCCTGGCAATAGCAACACAAATACAGATGGCATCGAGTGACACAGCAAAGACTATTCTGGGGTCATGTGATTAGCTCTTTACCCTCTGTGATTGGATGACAGCTGCGACACGGTGAAGAGGGCACGGGGGACTTACAGTGCCAGGAGAAACACACGCAAGCATGCAGACACATTTTCACACACACACACAATCACACACACACACACACACACACATAGTAAAGTAATCCTCAGGGTGTAAATAGAGCCTGACTACCACCGCTCTGGGCATGTCTCAGTTTCTCTAGCGGGTTTTAATCACTGTGCTTTGGAGAACCTTTGAGATTCAGCACAGCTGTTGAAGAACGCTGCTGTCGTGCAAAATTAATTTCATTTGTTAAAAGGGGTCGGTTCGCCCCAAAACACATAAAACATCTCACTTGCTGCTCGAATTATTTAGCTGTGCTGGCAGTTTTTTTATTTGTCCAGGTTTTGTGATATAAGGCACTACTTTTTTGCAAGGATATAACTGTTCTGAAAAGTGTTCTCCTGAGAATCCAGCTGTTTATCCACTGTTTATATGATAAATTTGATCTTCTGTATAAAAAAGGACAGGCTGAAAAGACCCATTGGCAACTAATGTATGTTTTGTCATCCTGTGATGTCTAAACCATTATACCCGAATGAGTAAATGCTTTGAACATTACTTTTCAATGTTTTGAGCAACAACATACATATTTCATATACCTCCATTGTACTGAGGTGGCTGCAGTATTTTCAGATAATAATATCTATCACAAGCAAATAAAATGATCTGCACGAGTAGATATTTCTTGGGGTTAATATGTTTGTAATATGACGCGTGAAGTGACTCTATAAATGTTTTAATCGTATTGTTTACATTTTAGGTAAATGCAGAAAATACTAAACTTGTCTCCTCTC
>NW_022289646.1:0-1289 GCF_004355925.1 Anarrhichthys ocellatus
ACTAAGTGTCATGAGAGAGAGAGAGAGAGAGAGAGAGAGAGAGAGAGGCAGGGATGGTGGGTAGAAGTGGCTTTGAAAGGTTTTTTCCTCCTGTGATCCTGGACTGCTGTTACATAACTCCTTGACAACGTTGAGTCCCGAGGAGAGAGCTCACTTTGTAGACAGTTTATAGTCTCATACAAGCGGCTGCATTGACTGCTGGAGACGACTCCTAATTTGTTGTGCTCGACGTGTTCAAACAGCGTTCGCCCGTGACTGACGGTAGCCGCTGCAGCTGCCTGTTCCTTGTCTTCTGCCAAGATTTGGCTGAGAGTAGATGAAACATTCAGCGGTGGGGCGTCTCTGCCGCACATCTTTTCCTTTTGATGCAGATCTCTGTGAAGTAAAGACGTCTCTCTCTGACAGTCCCCAGCAGCACTCGTGTTCCCACATTTAGCCTTCTTTACTCAACACCGTTCACGAGTAGCGGGATACCTTCTAGTGTTTCTCACAGTTCGTCTCAGTTCTCATTCATTTTTGGATGCTACATCAACTTCAAATCTTTAATCCAAATGATTGTATTGTGCCAATACAATTAAGTTGTAATACTATTAATCTATTGATCAATTTCTTTAGTTACTTTATCGATTACTTGTTTCGTATCTGAAATGTTAGACGGTGGTGAAAATAATTTTCTAATCATTTTCCCGGTGACGCCTTCAAAAAGTCTGAACAACAGTACACAACCCCAAATACATTCACTTTAGTGATATACAATAGAAAAGGTCAGATAACCCTCACATTGAACAGTGTTTTTTGTGGCATTTTCTTGTAAAAAGTGACTGAAATCAGTCGACTTATCCTTTCAGCTAATTTTTTATAATTTGAAATACAGATGGATTCACTGATGATGTAGAGACCGTGGGTCTAAGTAGCCCTTAATGGGGTGGGGAGTTGACTGAGCCTACTGTTGTGATTTGGAGTAGGTTGAATGGACAATCTCGGGCCCCGTGCCAGCATGTGGCGTCTTAAATCTAACATTCTCCGCCTCTCACAAAGAGGTCAAATCTGAGTCCACAAGAGGAGTAAATGATGGAAGAGGTGCCGCTTAAATCTCGCAGAGCTGTGGGACAGTTTCGGGCCGTTGTGATGATAACAAGACAGGAAGATCTAAAAGGTCCGACTGATGTTCATTACATAGATATGTATTCTATTAATATCAAGACGTCCATTTGTTAATCATTTTCCAAATAAGGATTTAATGCATTTAAGCATCATAAGTGGCCACACTTTGTTGTCTTTGTGAAGAT
>NW_022289647.1:0-349 GCF_004355925.1 Anarrhichthys ocellatus
TCCATTACCGTTTCACAACGTTAATCACGTGTTACAACGTTAACCACGTGTTACAATGTTATCCATTACCGTTTCACGTTAGCCACGTCTTACGTTATCCATTACCGTTTCACGTTAGCCATGTGTTACAACGTTAACCATGTGTTACAACGTTATCCATTACCGTTTCACAACGTTAACCACGTGTTACGTTATCCATTACCGTTTCCCAACGTTAACCACGTGTTACAACGTTAACCATGTGTTACAACGTTATCCATTACCGTTTCACGTTAGCCACGTGTTACGTTATCCATTACCGTTTCACGTTAGCCATGTGTTACAACGTTAACCATGTGTTACAACGTTA
>NW_022289647.1:449-1289 GCF_004355925.1 Anarrhichthys ocellatus
ACGTTAACCACGTGTTACAATGTTATCCATTACCGTTTCACGTTAGCCACGTCTTACGTTATCCATTACCGTTTCACGTTAGCCATGTGTTACAACGTTAACCATGTGTTACGTTATCCATTACCGTTTCACAACGTTAACCACGTGTTACGTTATCCATTACCGTTTCCCAACGTTAACCACGTGTTACAACGTTAACCATGTGTTACAACGTTATCCATTACCGTTTCACGTTAGCCACGTGTTACGTTATCCATTACCGTTTCACGTTAGCCATGTGTTACAACGTTAACCATGTGTTACAACGTTATCCATTACCGTTTCACAACGTTAGCCACGTGTTACGTTATCCATTACCGTTTCACAACATTCACCACGTGTTACAACGTTAACCACGTGTTACGTTATCCATTACCGTTTCACAACGTTAGCCACGTGTTACAACGTTATCCATTACCGTTTCACAACGTTAACCACGTGTTACAACGTTAACCACGTGTCACGTTATCCATTACCGTTTCACAACGTTAACCATGTGTTACAATGTTATCCATTACCGTTTCACAACGTTTACCACGTGTTACGTTATCCATTACCGTTTCCCAACGTTAACCACGTGTTACAACGTTAACCACGTGTTACAATGTTATCCATTACCGTTTCACGTTAGCCACGTGTTACGTTATCCATTACCGTTTCACGTTAGCCATGTGTTACAATGTTAACCATGTGTTACAATGTTATCCATTACCGTTTCACGTTAGCCACGTGTTACGACGTTATCCATTACCGTTTCACAACCTTAGCCACGTGTTACAACGTTATCCATTCCCGTTTCAC
>NW_022289648.1:0-1289 GCF_004355925.1 Anarrhichthys ocellatus
AGAAAAACTGAAATATCACATGGTCATAAGTATTCAGACCCTTTGCTCAGTATTGAGTAGAAGCACCCTTTTGAGCTAGTACAGCCATGAGTCTTCTTGGGAATGATGCAACAAGTTTTTCACACCTGGATTTGGGGATCCTCTGCCATTCTTCCTTGCAGATCCTCTCCAGTTCCGTCAGGTTGGATGGTGAACGTTGGTGGACAGCCATTTTCAGGTCTCTCCCGAGATGCTCAATTGGGTTTAGGTCAGGGCTCTGGCTGGGCCAGTCAAGAATGGTCACAGAGTTGTTCCGAAGCAACTCCTTTGTTATTTTAGCTGTGTGCTTAGGGTCATTGTCTTGTTGGAAGGTGAACCTTCGGCCCAGTCTGAGGTCCAGAGCACTCTCGAAGAGGTTTTCTTCCAGGATATCTCTGTACTTGGCCGCATTCATCTGTCCTTCAATTGCAACCAGTCGTCCTGTCCCTGCAGCTGAAAAACACCCCCATAGCATGATGCTGCCACCACCATGTTTCACTGTTGGGATTGTATTGGGCAGGTGATGAGCAGTGCCTGGTTTTCTCCACACATACCGCTTAGAATTAACGCCAAAAAGTTCAATCTTGGTCTCATCAGACCAGAGAATCTTATTTCTCATAGTCTGGGAGTCCTTCATGTGTTTTTTGGCAAACTCTATGCGGGCTTTCATATGTCTTGCACTGAGGAGAGGCTTCCGTCGGGCCACTCTGCCATAAAGCCCCGACTGGTGGAGGGCTGCAGTGATAGTTGACTTTGTGGAACTTTCTCCCATCTCCCTACTGCATCTCTGGAGCTCAGCCACAGTGATCTTTGGGTTCTTCTTTACCTCTCTCACCAAGGCTCTTCTTCCACGATTGCTCAGTTTGGCTGGACGGCCAGGTCTAGGAAGAGTTCTGGTCGTCCCAAACTTCTTCCATTTAAGGATTATGGAGGCCACTGTGCTCTTAGGAACCTTGAGTGCTGCAGAAATTCTTTTGTAACCTTGGCCAGATCTGTGCCTTGCCACAATTCTGTCTCTGAGCTCCTTGGGCAGTTCCTTCGACCTCATGATTCTCATTTGCTCTGACATGTACTGTGAGCTGTAAGGTCTTATATAGACAGGTGTGTGCCTTTCCTAATCAAGTCCAATCAGTTTAATTAAACACAGCTGGACTCCAATGAAGGAGTAGAACCATCTCAAGGAGGATCAGAAGAAATGGACAGCATGTGAGTTAAATATGAGTGTCACAGCAAAGGGTCTGAATACTTATGACCATGTGATATTTCAGTTT
>NW_022289649.1:0-1289 GCF_004355925.1 Anarrhichthys ocellatus
AAACTGAAATATCACATGGTCATAAGTATTCAGACCCTTTGCTCAGTATTGAGTAGAAGCACCCTTTTGAGCTAGTACAGCCATGAGTCTTCTTGGGAATGATGCAACATGTTTTTCACACCTGGATTTGGGGATCCTCTGCCATTCTTCCTTGCAGATCCTCTCCAGTTCCGTCAGGTTGGATGGTGAACGTTGGTGGACAGCCATTTTCAGGTCTCTCCAGAGATGCTCAATTGGGTTTAGGTCAGGGCTCTGGCTGGGCCAGTCAAGAATGGTCACAGAGTTGTTCCGAAGCCACTCCTTTGTTATTTTAGCTGTGTGCTTAGGGTCATTGTCTTGTTGGAAGGTGAACCTTCGGCCCAGTCTGAGGTCCAGAGCACTCTGGAAGAGGTTTTCTTCCAGGATATCTCTGTACTTGGCCGCATTCATCTTTCCTTCAATTGCAACCAGTCGTCCTGTCCCTGCAGCTGAAAAACACCCCCATAGCATGATGCTGCCACCACCATGTTTCACTGTTGGGATTGTATCGGGCAGGTGATGAGCAGTGCCTGGTTTTCTCCACACATACCGCTTAGAATTAACGCCAAAAAGTTCAATCTTGGTCTCATCAGACCAGAGAATCTTATTTCTCATAGTCTGGGAGTCCTTCATGTGTTTTTTGGCAAACTCTATGCGGGCTTTCATATGTCTTGCACTGAGGAGAGGCTTCCGTCGGGCCACTCTGCCATAAAGCCCCGACTGGTGGAGGGCTGCAGTGATAGTTGACTTTGTGGAACTTTCTCCCATCTCCCTACTGCATCTCTGGAGCTCAGCCACAGTGATCTTTGGGTTCTTCTTTACCTCTCTCACCAAGGCTCTTCTTGCACGATTGCTCGGTTTGGCTGGACGGCCAGGTCTAGGAAGAGTTCTGGTCGTCCCAAACTTCTTCCATTTAAGGATTATGGAGGCCACTGTGCTCTTAGGAACCTTGAGTGCTGCAGAAATTCTTTTGTAACCTTGGCCAGATCTGTGCCTTGCCACAATTCTGTCTCTGAGCTCCTTGGGCAGTTCCTTCGACCTCATGATTCTCATTTGCTCTGACATGCACTGTGAGCTGTAAGGTCTTATATAGACAGGTGTGTGCCTTTCCTAATCAAGTCCAATCAGTTTAATTAAACACAGCTGGACTCCAATGAAGGAGTAGAACCATCTCAAGGAGGATCAGAAGAAATGGACAGCATGTGAGTTAAATATGAGTGTCACAGCAAAGGGTCTGAATACTTATGACCATGTGATATTTCAGTTTTTCT
>NW_022289650.1:0-1288 GCF_004355925.1 Anarrhichthys ocellatus
TGTATGTATATATATGTATGTATATGTATGTATGTGTGTATGTATATGTATGTATGTATGTATATATATATGTATATATATATTTGTATGTATGTATATATATATGTATATATATATTTGTATGTATATATGTATATATATATTTGTATGTATATATATATATATATATATATGTATGTATATACACACACACACATATCTTCTCCTTCTCTTCCTCCTCCAGGAGCACTGTCAACGAGGTGAGGAGTTGCTGCGTCGTCTGGATCATTGCGGTAACATGACGTCAGCAGACCTTCACGAGTACGAGGTCAGAGTTCACTGTTTCTGGGCTCAGCTTCAGGACTTCAGTCAGAGGATCAACACCACGGGTCAGAACCTGGAGTGGGCCGTCAGACTCTACAGCTTCTTAGACCAGGTACTGTAAGACCAGGTCCTCTTAGACCAGGTCCTCTTAGACCAGGTACTGTAAGACCAGGTACTGTAAGACCAGGTACTCTTAGACCAGGTACTCTTAGACCAGGTCCTCTTAGACCAGGTACTGGAAGACCAGATACTCTTAGACTAGGTACTGTAAGACCAGGTCATCTTAGACTAGGTCCTCTTAGACCAGGTACTCTTAGACCAGGTACTGTAAGACCAGGTACTGTAAGACCAGGTCCTCTTAGACCAGGTCCTCTTAGACCAGGTCCTCCTAGATCAGGTACTCTTAGAGGAGGCGTGGCTTATTGCCCTGGAAGCCGTTTAACTGTCTGCCATTTATTTCTCCATCAACATGGAAGAACCAGTATTTCTGCTCAGTACGTGTTGTAGAAGTCCAGATATCCAGTAAACTAAACTCCTTCTGGTCTGGTCCATCATCTGGAGGAGCTCCGTGTATTTCATGGAGCTGTATTCACTGTGTCTGTTTCCTTCAGCTGTACAAAGATGCAGAAATAACTATGTAATGATGCCGATTTGTAAAAAGTCTGAATTCATGTTTTGTTAGTTCTCTCCTCAAGACGACAAGTGAACAACTTTTAAAATACTTTTTTTCTGAATGGAGCTCGGATCGATAAATGCTATGCTAAGCTAACATTGTAGCAGCTCCATCAACACTCAACATAACGTCATCTAGACGTAAATACAGCGCGTTGTTTTCATTGTTTGTATCACATGGTTTATACATTTATACACAGTCTGGTCTCTACTACTATGAGGTGTCGTAGAGCTCTGAACACAGATGGATACAGTATTTGTTCAGCATCTCAACGCTGATAGGCCATCGGGAGGAGCATCTCAACGCTGATAG
>NW_022289651.1:0-1417 GCF_004355925.1 Anarrhichthys ocellatus
AATTGTTGTTAGTACGAATTGTTAGTGTTTGTTATGTTTATATTTTTATATATTTATATATGTGTGTATGTATGTGTATTTATCCTCCCTAAAAAATATGCATAAACAGTAAATTCACACACAACTTATTTCTGCATTTAATGTTTACATTTGATACTTAATGTAGATTCATGAACATTAAATAAATGACAATATAAACATAACAAACACTAACAATTCGTACTAACAACAATTAAACGAGTTCATCAGTTTAAATCAATGAAACAGATTTAAAGTTAAAATCAGAGTGAATTTACTACGTTGAAGTTAGTTAAATATTTTCCAGTTTTTTCCAGATGTTTATGAAACTTGTTGATGAATCCCCCTCTGCTGCTCAGTTAGCATGGAAACCACACTGTCACTAACTGAACTCCTGAATAAATCCACACAACAGTCATTTAGCAGATGCTTTTATCCAAAGCGACTAACAATTCAGATTCTATCACATTTCATCACATTTCTACACTGTAGGCACTGTTACGGGAGCAATTTTGGGGTTAAGTGTCTTGCTCATGGACACATCGACATGTGACTAGCAGAGCCAGGTATCGAACCGCCGATCCTCTGATTGAAGGACGGCCCTGCTCACTTAGCCACAGTCGCCCCAGTCGAATCCAGAGAGAAATGCTGTTATTGGCCAGTCTGCTCTCGAGGGCAGGACTTATGGAACATTTAATTCCACCAACCAAACAGATACGACTGTCTGACTATTGCAAAAAATATATATTAATTATGAATAAATGTAATTAATTAATTTATTCATATACGTATTCAAAATATATTTTGTATTACAGTGTCTCCTCTCTCCTTGTGTCCTCTCTCCTTGTCTCCTCTCTCCTTGTGTCTTCTCCTGGTCTCCTCTCTCCTGGTCTCTTCTTATTGTCTTCTCTCTCCTGGTATCTTCTCCTTGTCTCCTCTCTCCTGGTATCTTCTCCTTGTCTCCTCTCTCCTGGTCTCTTCTCCTCGACTCCTCTCTCCTGGTATCTTCTCCTTGATTCCTCTCTCCTGGTATGTTCTCCTTGTCTCCTCTCTCCTTGACTCCTCTCTCCCGGTATCTTCTCCTTGATTCCTCTCTCCTGGTATGTTCTCCTTGTCTCCTCTCTCCTTGACTCCTCTCTCCCGGTATCTTCTCCTTGTGTCCTCTCTCCTGGTCTCTTCTCCTTGACTCCTCTCTGCTGGTATCTTCTCCTTGATTCCTCTCTCCTGGTATCTTCTCCTTGTCTCCTCTCTCCTGGTATCTTCTCCTTGTGTCCTCTCTCCTTGTCTCCTCTCTCCCGGTATCTTCTCCTTGTCTCCTCTCTCCCGGTATCTTCTCCTTGTCTCCTCTCTCCTGGTATCTTCTCCTTGACTCCTCTCTCCTTGTCTCCTCTCTCCTGGT
>NW_022289652.1:717-1288 GCF_004355925.1 Anarrhichthys ocellatus
ATACATATACACATATATACATACATATACACATATATACATACATACATACATACATATACACATATATACATACATATACACATATATACATACATACATACATACATACACATACATACATACACATACATACATACATACACATACATACATACATGCATATACACATATACATGCATATACACATACATGCATATACACATACATACATGCATATACACATACATACATGCATATACACATACATGCATATACACATACATGCATATACACATACATACATGCATATACACATACATACATGCATATACACATACATACATGCATATACACATACATATACACATACATACATATATACACATACATACATATACACATACATACATACATACATACATACATACATACATATATACATACATACATATATACATATATACATACATACATACATACATATATACATACATACATATATACATACATACATACATATACATACATACATATATACATACATGTGTATGTATATATACATATACATACATATATACATACATATATG
>NW_022289653.1:0-1932 GCF_004355925.1 Anarrhichthys ocellatus
GTAAAGACAGACAGTAGAGTTCAGTAGAGACAGACAGTAGAGTTCAGAAAGGAATAAAATAAAATCAAAAAGAATAGAGGACAACAAAATAAAATAAAATACAATTTTAATATTTTAGATTATTATATAAACTGGATCAAAATAAATAGTAAAATAATGATTCTAGTTCTTCTTGACTGAGTTGTTTAATTTGTATTTTAATATATGAACATATTGTAAATAGATTCAATAGAAACATACATTCATAAATATATCCCATAATAAGTTTTATTTACATTAAACTTTTTATTTTTGTGTCTTTGTTAAACTCGTCGACCTCCATGTGATAAAATATCTTTTATACTCTGACACCACCGTTTTTATCAGCGCTGTAATCTCCAACTTTAGATCTTTGAACCTGAACTCCTCTTTGACTCCTTCAGGAGAATCTGCTGTCGCTCCTTTTCTTCATGTTTCTCTGTCAATGATCCTCAGCTCTCAGGTCAAACCTCAAAAGTCACGAAGTGTCTTCAAACCAGAGGAGAAGAAGAAGAAGAAGAAGAAGAAGAAGAAGAAGAAGAAGAAGAAGAAGAAGAAGAAGACTTTTTACAGTGAATTCATCTTTCTACACTGTAAAAAATGAAGCAAAGGAAGAGGTGTTATTAAACAAGACTCTCTACCTCCCCCTCTCCTCCCCCTCAGTAGCACGAACGTCTTCAACACCTCCCTGGAGACATGCCATGTACCAGCCTGCTTCAAGGCCTCCACCATCATCCCCATCCCCAAAAAACCAAGGATCACAGGACTCAATGACTACAGGCCCCTCAGCCTGTCCTCTGTGGTCATGAAGTCTTTTGAACGCCTGGTCCTGTCCCACCTTAAAACCCTCACTGACCCTCTCCTGGACCCCCTGCAGTCCGCCTACAGAGCCCTGTGTGACTCCCCCTATGTCCCTGTGTGACTCCCTCTATCTCCCTGTGTGACTCCCCCTATGTCCCTGTGTGACTCCCTCTATCTCCCTGTGTGACTCACCCTATGTCCCTGTGTGACTCCCCCTATCTCCCTGTGTGACTCCCCCTATGTCCCTGTGTGACTCCCCCTATCTCCCTGTGTGACTCCCCCTATGTCCCTGTGTGAATCCCCCTATCACCCTGTGTGACTCCCCCTATCTCCCTGTGTGACTCACCCTATGTCCCTGTGTGACTCCCCCTGTGTGACTCCCCCTATGTCCCTGTGTGACTCATCCTATGTCCCTGTGTGACTCCCCCTGTGTGACTCCCCCTATGTCCCTGTGTGACTCCCCCTATCTCCCTGTGTGACTCCCCCTATCTCCCTGTGTGACTCCCCCTGTGTGACTCCCCCTGTGTCCCTGTGTGACTCACCCTATGTCCCTGTGTGACTCCCTCTATCTCCCTGTGTGACTCCCGCTGTGTGACTCCCCCTATGTCCCTGTGTGACTCACCCTATATCCCTGTGTGACTCCCCCTATGTCCCTGTGTGACTCCCCCTATCACCCTGTGTGACTCCCTCTATCTCCCTGTGTGACTCCCCCTATCTCCCTGTGTGACTCCCCCTGTGTGACTCCCCCTATGTCCCTGTGTGACTCACTCTATGTCCCTGTGTGACTCCCCCTATGTCCCTGTGTGAATCCCCCTATCACCCTGTGTGACTCCCTCTATGTCCCTGTGTGACTCCCCCTATGTCCCTGTGTGACTCCCTCTATCTCCCTGTGTGACTCCCCCTTTCACCCTGTGTGACTCCCCCTATCTCCCTGTGTGACTCCCCCTGTGTGACTCCCCCTGTGTCCCTGTGTGACTCACCCTATGTCCCTGTGTGACTCCCTCTATCTCCCTGTGTGACTCCCGCTGTGTGACTCCCCCTATGTCCCTGTGTGACTCACCCTATATCCCTGTGTGACTCCCCCTATGTCCCTGTGTGACTCCCCCTATCACC
>NW_022289654.1:0-1287 GCF_004355925.1 Anarrhichthys ocellatus
CACACACACACACACACACACACACACACACACACACACACACACAAATGAATGCTAATAGACACACAAATACACACTCTAACACACTCTCTCCTCCTCCTCCTCCTCCAGGCTCAGGGAGTGTTGAAGGACATCAGCACTGAATTACTGCAACACCTGGACCAAGGAACGGCCTTCATCCAGGTCAGCACCAAGACCAACCCCCGAGGAGAAATACGAGGACGGGTACGGAAAGAAAAACTTTCATTTTATTCATTTTCAGACTTCTTTTAAATTCGTTGTTCAATTTGAAGCAGTTTCCTCTGTGATATGTTCCTATTTGTGTCTTCTATAAAAGACCCAATCATTTTAAAAGGTGCTGGTGAACAAACTCTGAAGATACAATATCGATATTTTTGGCATACAAGTATTTAAAGACAATGAATTCTGTCACAAAATTATGAATATTTTGCAGCTCAAATACAGAAAATTGGGAATTCACGCCAGCTTTGTGTGACCGTTTTACAGCCACTTCCCTTCTACTTGTAAAACTAAAGTTTCACTATTACAAGACAACCGTTTTACAACCGTAACACAATCAAACAGCAGCGAGCTCGTCTCCCACTACAGGAAGGGAGGGATCAGATCATTGATTCATTATAATACAGAAACACAATGTTGGTCAAAGGCCCAAACCTACGATGTATCACGTAAAAAGAATAGTTTGTATTAGAAGTTAGTATAATTTAACTTTTACTACATTCTCAAAAGAAAGATACACTTATACACAGACTTATTTTAAGGTACTCTTAATTTGTTTGTTTGTTTATTCTATTGTATATTTTCAAATTTTAAATTTTTAAATGATGTCTTATACTATTGCATTGTTTATTGTTTTGCACCAATCACCAAGCTGAATTACTGGGATGCACAAATGTACTTAAAAAAAATTAAAACTGATTCTGATTCTAATTCTGAAGCAAAACAAAGTCATGAGCATTGAAAAGCACAATATAAAATGCAGAATAAGTGATTATATTACAGACAGAAGAAGAGTAGTAGCGTCCTCGGGGCCTCCTTTACCCGCCTGAGTGTTTATGTGTCGGTGTGGTTGCTCACTTAGTGTGGCGCTCACTTTCACCGGCAGCTGCTGTCGGCCCCCCGGAGAGGCTTTGTTGAAAAGTAAAAAAAACACTTTTATTGAGGTTCAGAACACAAGTTGCCCCCACAAAGATATAATGCAGGTGTAGTGGTTGATGAGCCACACACACACACACACACACACACACACACACACACACACACACA
>NW_022289655.1:0-1287 GCF_004355925.1 Anarrhichthys ocellatus
CACACACACACACACACACACACACACACACACACACACACACACAAATGAATGCTAATAGACACACAAATACACACTCTAACACACTCTCTCCTCCTCCTCCTCCTCCAGGCTCAGGGAGTGTTGAAGGACATCAGCACTGAATTACTGCAACACCTGGACCAAGGAACGGCCTTCATCCAGGTCAGCACCAAGACCAACCCCCGAGGAGAAATACGAGGACGGGTACGGAAAGAAAAACTTTCATTTTATTCATTTTCAGACTTCTTTTAAATTCGTTGTTCAATTTGAAGCAGTTTCCTCTGTGATATGTTCCTATTTGTGTCTTCTATAAAAGACCCAATCATTTTAAAAGGTGCTGGTGAACAAACTCTGAAGATACAATATCGATATTTTTGGCATACAAGTATTTAAAGACAATGAATTCTGTCACAAAATTATGAATATTTTGCAGCTCAAATACAGAAAATTGGGAATTCACGCCAGCTTTGTGTGACCGTTTTACAGCCACTTCCCTTCTACTTGTAAAACTAAAGTTTCACTATTACAAGACAACCGTTTTACAACCGTAACACAATCAAACAGCAGCGAGCTCGTCTCCCACTACAGGAAGGGAGGGATCAGATCATTGATTCATTATAATACAGAAACACAATGTTGGTCAAAGGCCCAAACCTACGATGTATCACGTAAAAAGAATAGTTTGTATTAGAAGTTAGTATAATTTAACTTTTACTACATTCTCAAAAGAAAGATACACTTATACACAGACTTATTTTAAGGTACTCTTAATTTGTTTGTTTGTTTATTCTATTGTATATTTTCAAATTTTAAATTTTTAAATGATGTCTTATACTATTGCATTGTTTATTGTTTTGCACCAATCACCAAGCTGAATTACTGGGATGCACAAATGTACTTAAAAAAAATTAAAACTGATTCTGATTCTAATTCTGAAGCAAAACAAAGTCATGAGCATTGAAAAGCACAATATAAAATGCAGAATAAGTGATTATATTACAGACAGAAGAAGAGTAGTAGCGTCCTCGGGGCCTCCTTTACCCGCCTGAGTGTTTATGTGTCGGTGTGGTTGCTCACTTAGTGTGGCGCTCACTTTCACCGGCAGCTGCTGTCGGCCCCCCGGAGAGGCTTTGTTGAAAAGTAAAAAAAACACTTTTATTGAGGTTCAGAACACAAGTTGCCCCCACAAAGATATAATGCAGGTGTAGTGGTTGATGAGCCACACACACACACACACACACACACACACACACACACACACACACA